>NW_017257000.1:860392-890959 GCF_001594055.1 Mycetomoellerius zeteki | reverse complement strand
GTATGACGAAAATCGAATGCAATGTGAATCCAGCAATAGACTTATACGATAGACGGAGCGTTCATACGAGAGAAGCTGAAGACAACATTGAAGGATAGCTCTACTCCAGACATAGTTGTTTCTCTCTTTCACAGTGAGCGGTGGGGGACCAATCAGCTTGAGCATAAGGCCATAACTCATGGGCTGTGTTTGAAAACAGCCGGGTGCCCTCGTGTATCGTTTTATCCTTATTTAACATTAGGTAAATAAAACGACACGCGGAGGCACTCGGGTGATGTTTTCGAGCGCAGCCTCGGACGTCTATCTTCGTTGCTTTCGGCCACTTCCCGACCTGCCGCAGCGACCAATCAATTCACTACTAGAAAAGAAGAGAACTACTCCGCGACTATTTCTCTCTCTTTCTATTAAGTCTTCAGCTTCTCTCGTACAAATGCTCCGTTTATTTTATAAAGCTAATATTACATTTGTCGTATGATAAATTTTTCAAGCGTGTTAATTGACTGCAGGACAAAGAGATTCGAGAACCTCTTTGTCCTGCAGCCAATCAACGGGTTCGAAAAGCTTGTCGTACGACAAAAAACGGATGCATGTAATATTGGCCTAAAAGTGCCACTTCATGCGACGCTAAAACTCTTGATGCTCGTTTTGTTCGTGTTCACTCTATGTAATTTTATCTATGATTGACGCTAAAAAGTTCATTTCTATCCAACTTTCTAGCGTTGGCGGATCCATTCTTGTAATATAAAATTCATTTTGTGCTTTTTTTAAATGGAAAATTTTGTTTATTAAAATTTCAACATGCAAAGCAAAGAAAGTGAGGTAAATTAATAAACATGAAATAATACAATAATATCATTTTTAGACCGTGTATGTGAGAGACAACCGATAAATTAGAGCCCTATACGGTCGAAGCTAGATAGTCTTAAAATGCTTAAATAATTCAATTTTTTGAATCATTAAATATGATGTACTAGACATACATACCACAATTAAGGGGATGGGTGGAATAAAGGCCTAATTGTAAACTCTTGATATTAATAAAAATTAAAATAACTTGCTACTTTTTTATTATACACAAATGAATACACAAATGAACAGTATCGAAAGAATTTATGTAATGTCTTTAAGAAGTTACATGTTACAATACTTTTTTATTACGATCAATATTACATGAAAAAGCTAATTGCTAGAAAAAGGGTCGAAGTAGAATTGTGCCTTTATTCCGTCCATCCCCTCAATTATAATCTAACGAACTGTGCACCGAAATATTTCCGGACTAAACACAATTAAACCATGTGTAGTAATTTCGCGAATTAAATTAAATTCTAATAATTTCGACGCTAAATCAGGCATCATATTTCAAAGATGTTAATATGCTGAAAAAACTGTAATTAAACTTATTGCGAAAAATATTACTTCGGCCGAGAGTTTTTCAGCATATTAACATCTTTGAAATATGATGCCTGATTTAGCGTCGAAATTATTAGAATTTAATTTAATTCGCGAAATTACTACACATGGTTTAATTGTGTTTAGTCCGGAAATATTTCGGTGCACAGTTCGTTAGATTATAATTGTGGTATGTATGTCTAGTACATCATATTTAGTGATTCAAGATTGAATTTTAAGATTTAGCTTCGATCATATAGGCCTCTAATTTATCGGATGAAATAATACTTTGAATATTTGTCTAATAACGAATTCGATCACTTGCACTACATTAGATCAATGCATACTAAAAGCAGCTTTACATGAAATTAGCAAAATTAAATGTAAAAGTATATAAGTATTTCAAACGATTAATTATCTACTAATGATATTGTCATTATTGTCGTTATTGTCGTTATTTAACAAAATGTATATCATTTTATTATCAAAATTGATTATATTGTATCACTGCATTGAGATATTTTATATAAATTAGCTTTTAATATACACTGATGTTAGTGCGAGTAATCGAATTCACCATAAGTTAATCGGAGTTGGTAAAAGTGGCCCTTAGACAAAAATACATGTTTTAATATGTATGTAAAAAAAATAAGCTCGATATTTCTATTTTTGTGCTTTTTAAAGCTGATGCTAGTAGATCTTAAAAAAAAAGAGGGATGAGCTGGTTGACACGATTCTTGCAAAACATTTGATCAGAAATAAAAAAATCAAATTTGTTCTTAAAGTATGGATCATTCATTTCTGTCTTATCGTACGGAATTTTGAATTTTATAAAATTACAAAAACTATTGAACTTTTTTTTAAAAAAAGTCACATTTTCACCCTTTTTTATTATATTTTTTAACCTAATTTTTTAATTTTTTAATCTAAAAAATTCAATTTTGAATTAAAAAAACTCTACGATGAGACAGAAATGAGTGATCCATACTTTATGGCCTGTATTCAGAACGCGCTTACAACGGTGTTAGCGCGCTAACATACTATACTTTACGTCACGCACAGTATAGAATTTCAAAGATAAAAGCGCGCTTTTATCGATAAAAGCGCGTTCTGAATACGGGCCTAAGAATAATTTTGATTTTTTGATTTCTGATCAACTGTTTTGCAGTAAACGTTGCAGTCAACCAGCTCATCCCTCTTTTTTTTTTTAAGGCTTACTAGCGTCAGCTATAAAGGCACAAAAATGAAAATATATGTTCATTTTTTTTACATACATATATTAAAACATGTATTTTGTATAAATAAAATCAAATTTCATTTACGTGTATTGTTTTCTTTTAAAAAATTCGTAAAGTACCGTTAATTTTCCGGTTTCTAGAGTGTTTCCCCTTAATTGCATCCTGATTCAATTTCTGGTCGTGTATGGGGCTACAGCGCAAGCCTCGAATCGATCTTCCACCCCATCTCATCCCCCCCAGGCATTCGCGAAGAACCCCCGGCCGACGACTCTGTTGTCGACCCAACAACAGTTCAGAATATTCAGAACCTCCCGAGACCTACGGCAAACATGGCGTTGGATTTCGCAGCGACGTATAAAGTCTTGGTTTTAGGCGACTCGAACGTTGGCAAGACCTGCATCGTGCATCGCTACTGCGACGAACGGTACTACGACACTTACATCTCGACGATAGGTGAGAAGACATCATCATAAAAATATTCACCGGGTTTTCTGTTTTCACCTGTAACGACCGCCTCCGGAGTCGCGTCGTTTCAGCGACTTGTTGTTGGGTGTTCATTGTGACGTGTCTTGGTGCCAGTTGCGACTAGCTTACGACAGCTTCCTTGGTAACGGTAACAATAAAATCACGCACTTTAATTTTGCTCCGGATATACGACGGAATGATGCATCAATCCCATACATTAATTAATCCTTGGCTATTATTATTAGACGCTGGCCGATTTTCTGTGAGTTCTATGGCAATTCTTTTGTAGTTCTAAATGTGTCCTAACTCTTTCCGAAGAGTTCTGATTATATAAATTATTTGTTAATTTTTTAAACAATTTTTATCACGAGAAAGGCGCCTTTCAGAAAATATGTGTGAGACGGTGGTCGATATCCAACAGTTCTGTGAGGTTTACGGTACTTATCGTGTAATTCTGAATGTATCCTAACGCTTTCCGAAGAATTCTGATGATATAAATATATCACACGAGAAACCCATACAGCACAGAATTTGCAGCAATATCGTTGCAAAATCTTTGCAATATTGCTGCAACATGTCATGTTGCAGTAACTTTTGTGCAACTTTCTGAATCCTAACGCTTTCCACAGAGTGTTAATTGTTTAATTCTATTGCAGTCAGGTATCAATGTTCTATTGCAAGGAAATCTGTAGTAAATGTTCATATAATTTATTTTTGAATTCTTTAATGGATTGTACCCTACGAATATGAGGCGGAAGGTCATTCCACATATTAGACGCACTAGATCTAAAGGATCGCTCAAAAAGTTCTGTTTTGCATAAAGGTAGTGAGAGAAGGTCATTTGCCGCTCTAATGCTCCTGCAGGATTCAGTTGACCTGAAAATTAGACTGTTGAAAAGAATTTCAGACTGATTAGTGTTTATTATATAGCAGACATCCTACAAAGTAGTCTCTTCTAATGTTTACCTTGAGTCATCGCAATCTGTGATAATATGAAGTTATGTGTTCGTCTTTTTTAATATTATACTCGTATATGAATCTAATACAGGCATTTATAGCCTTGTGCAAACGCAAGCTTTGTTCTGCACTTATATCCGTGTATTCTACACAACAATAATCTAAATGTGGGAAAATCAGTGAAACTATTAGTCTATAAACAATAACAATCTTATTTTAGACCGATATGTGAGAACATTGCAGTCAATACTCGAAATTGAATGCCTATAACGGTCGAAACTGGATCTTTAATGCTAAAATAATTCAATATGAATTATATATATATATACTATACATGTACATGCATATATATCATATTCGTAGTCATTTGAACTGCGCGCCGAATTGGTTTTCTGTATTTATAAACGCAATTAAACTATTGTAATAATATCACGAATTAAATTAAATTGACAAGCAATTTTTAATAATTTGATGCTCAATCAAGTATCATATTAAAAGGATGTTAATGTGTTAAAAAACTGAAAATAAATTTATTGCGAAAGATATTACATTGGTCGGGAGTCGAACCTGGATCTCTTTTTAGACTACAAGGCCTTGAAAGGCTAAGGACACTCGTACGGAATACAAGAGATCCGAGTTCGACTCCCGGTAACATTACGTAAAAATGAATTTTTAGTGCAAAAATTAAAATAAGAGGAATAATCTCCAATAGCCTTGATCTTGACAAATATTAGAGACATGATCCTGAACAACATTCAAAAGGTTTTAGCCGTCGGTCGGACACCTTGCGTAATGCTAATACCGGCGGTACTGTAACTTTCGAGCCTTATAACTCGAAAGGTACTCAATAAAAAATAACTTTATTATAGTGTTTTGGAAAGCTCTTGACATCGGTTATTAGATTCTGGAATAAAAAATAGAGTGTTCCGTTTAAAAAAATCGACGTGATCTTGACCTTACTTTGATGACGCCACCCAAGATCAAATCAATGGTACCTTCTTATATCCTCTTCCGAACCATACAATTTTTGTTTGAAATATTTTTCTGTATCTAGTCTTCGAGAAATCTTAATGCATTATTTAAAATGAGACATCCTGTATACAACATAGGCATACACAATTTAAGCAACTTACTTAATTAATTATTGTATACAAATAATACTAGCTACATTTATGTATATATTGGATACCTGAGGGAATACTATCCCAAGGCACATTAATAAATGAATACTTTCTCTCTCTCTCTCTCTCTCTCCCTCTCTCTGTTTGTTCTATTACATGTAGGTATGTGTCACACATACGACTTAAAAAATTTGAAATGGTCCCTTTTCAGGATTCATTTTCCAGATCTCTCGGTATCGGCTGTATCAATTTTATTCAGACTGATCGCAATCGAAAGATATCGATGACATTATAAATAGAAGTGTTTTAGATTCTTGATTACGATTTTAGTTTATGAGTAATTTTAAACTTACTGCCAGACCGAATTATTCTCAGCAATTGTCTCGATATACGAGAAATTGTCATAATTATAAAAATGCTACAAAAATATACTACAAAGATATGCTATAAAGATATACTCTTGTTTGGATGAAATAATATGATATTCTATAATTAATTATTTCGCATTTATTCTCAGTTACAAAAAATAATTCAATTCTTGTATACATAAGGTTTTAATCATCCTGTTTGCATGCGAGGAAATTCTGACTGTATAAAACTGTTACAATAACCATTTAATTAGTGATAGCGTCTAATGGCTTCGAGCTACAAATATAATTAAAATATATCATGAGTCCTTGATTTTATTTGAATTTTAATATTTGTTCAATGTGCAAGTATTCCGAAAATATTTACACATGGTGACAGATATAAATGGCGAATATGTCTGCAGGTATTGATTTCAAACAGAAAATCATTAACTTAGATGGGACGCCGATTAAATTACAAATCTGGTGAGTATTAGTTCTTTTCTCGCGAATTTTTAAATTAATCGTCAAATCATGTTTAAATTCAAATAAAGAAACCAAAGTTCCCTCTCAGAAAATATTAGTCTTTATTTTTAGTTCTTTCAAGTTTCATAAAGTCATAATCTGCATGTAAAGTAATAAGTCGTATGTAAACAAGATAAAATAGTAGAAAGTATATCTGTAAATGGATGTTTTTTTTTTGTAAAGGGATACTGCCGGCCAAGAAAGATTTCGAACTTTAACAACGGCATACTATCGTGGTGCTATGGGTATCCTTCTGATGTACGATGTCACTAGTTTGGAGAGTTTCAATCATCTGTCGTATTGGCTACGAAATATTCAAGAAGTAAGATTAAAGCTAGAATGGATTCTAAAGATAGAACGTTACGCAAACGAAAATAAACTCGCGCTGCATATTTTTTAAATGCCGCGTTTAAATGACCTTAAGAAGTCCAGAAAAAGAATTGAAAGTACTAAATGACTGTTCGAATAAAATCACGACCTGAAAACTTGAAATCGGAAAAGTTTGCAAGGAAAATGGATAGATTATATTATCAACTATTATATATTATAAAAGATTATCAACTATTATTATAACCAATTAATATGTTAAATCTTTCAATAAATTATAACCAATTAACACATGTTAAATCCTTCAATAAATTTAGAAAGAAAATTAATTTCACGAGGGAATGAATAAATAGAAATTTCGTAATGTCATGAATGAGTTCAAAATTATCTGCATGCAACATAATTGTACAAGATTGTGAATCATAAGTAATTTTTTCATTTGCATCACAGAATGCGTCACCAGACGTAGTAAAAGTTTTGGCTGCGAATAAATGCGACGCGACCGCGCATCGCGCCGTAGACGCCGAGAGAGGTCAAAAGATTGCCGAAAACTTTGATATGCCCTTCTTCGAAGTATCGTGCAAGGAGAACATCAATATCGAAGAGGCCTTCCTTACTCTAGCTAGAAGAATACGGGAACAACGGGGACGTCGAGTAAGATTTGTTCGCATTAATGACTTGTCTTTTTGTGTGTTCAGAGAGAAACAGTGTTAGCAACTAGTGAGCTAGCACATAGTGATAGAACATAAATCATAGTAAGATCAAGATGACATTAAGTAGAAGTTATTTTAGGAAAACCTTTTAATAATAATTTTTAACTTTATAAAATATTTTAAATAATTTATTTAATATTTTTAGTATTTTATTTAATAATTTTGGATCTTAAAGAATCACTTAAAAATCATTATCATGTTAAGAGAATTAATTAAAGTTATCGTCAAAAGTACATTGAATGATATCATTATAATTTTAATTTCTTAGAATAATTTTTACTTGATTTTTACTTGATGATTTTGCTTGATGATTTTATTATAATTTTAGGAAATGCACAGAAAAAAATCTTAACAGCATTTTGTTAAAACAATAGTCAACAATAGAAAAAAATCCAAATAAAATGTTTATTCAGTAACAGTATTAATGAAGTAATTTAAACAAACAGCATTTTGTTAAAACAAGGACATGGCGTTTGTGTCATTAATATTATCATTGAAAATTAACAAGATTATTTTTAATTAGAATGTTGGCTAATACATGTTGGCTAGTGAATATTAGTTGCTGTTAATACATTTTTTTTCATTAAAATCCCTTTTATAATAGAAGGGAGACGCTTCTCTCCGCTCTTATCTTTTGACTGCAAACTTAACGGAATTGAGCTATCTCATGAACAATTACTGTTGCACAGGCAAGCCTGTTCGAGGCTTCCGAGAGAGAAGGCGCGGACAATATAATTAAGGCACAGTCACCGTCTCAACAAGGTGACGCTTGGAGATGCAGCTGTTAGTTCGGTGGACGATCATCCGAGGTCTATCCAGCCGGTTGAAAGTTTCGACGGCTAGAATTAAATCCGGGCACAAAGGATTTCGTCTGTTCATCGTGCACAAGAGGTCAAAGATCGCTCGTTTCTGTATCTGTACATACGCAACGCGATCATGAGTCGGTCGTCGAACGGAAATCGACCTGCACGACGCAAGAAGTGTTCGTATATCCAACGAGGGTGGCCCGGGCAAGTATTTACAATACCACCACACCATCTGCAATAATCGCAACGGATATTATAGGTATTATCTCATGAACCCTGCACTCTATTACGTGCGAGAGCTCGAATGACGACGACGTAGCTTAAGTAAGGCAAAGATGGTAACGCGAAACAAATATAATCTACCGCGATCCTGCATTATCGTCACCTCGGTCGTGTCACAGTCATGTTAAACACCGTAGGAAACATTTGTCGCCAGTGCGAGGCAAGCTCTCGTTCAGAATAATCCGAAAACAACGTATGCACATATTACATTCGATTAAGCCCGAGCTATACGTTCGCAAAGTTTGTCTATGATAAGCGATTACACGTCGTAGATGTCTATTTATAGTGATGCGAGTCACATTCGTGCGAATGTAGAGACTCGACAAAACTCTTGCTATGAGATAGGTAATCGAATGCCTGAAAGCATCATCGAGAGACGCGACAATTGATCTGATTAATCGTAAGCCAGTTTCACGACACAGAAAGGACGCGCGCGCGCGATTTGAAGTATTTAAAAATTTAGTTAAATACAAATCTGAAAATAATTTTGTTGGCTATTAAAATAATTACTGTCTCAAGTATGACAAGTAATGTTACAAAAAGTTTTAGCAATCTAATAACTAATTCGAACATCCTATATAATTATTTTGGTGATCCAACAAAGTTATTATCGGATATATATCTAGCCAAATTTTTAAATACTACAGCAAAATTGTCCTTTTTATGCATCGGTTAACTCTTCCAAGTAAACAAATGCTTTTTGTTCTGCGCGGGTTTAACATAAATCCATACGGACAAAACGGTTTTGTGTATGTAAAAATTCAGCTGGATACAGATCTGAAAATAGTTTTATTGGATTAATGAAGTATAATTATGTAAGACACTCAAGCTGGTCGTTGTAAAAACTTTTTGCAGCATTACTGATTATATGCTTGTTTTCTGTGTAATTATTTTGATGGCTCAACAAAATTACGTTCAGATTTGTATTAATCTAAATTTAAATACTTTATAAAAAAAATCGTTTTTTCCGTGAACAAATATTTAGTAGTTCAGCTGGGAGAGAAAAGATGATAGCTAAGAGTTATGAGACAGAGATTTGACAAGATTTCTCGAATGACTCGAATTCGAAAGGCTCGCGAAACGTGTATTTGTCTGCAAACAATTTTCAGAAAATCTCGCCGATGTTAGACTTTCGCGGATCAGATGCATTCATTGGATATTGTAAGCAGTTTAAGAAGGTTCAATTAGATTCGCTTGGTAAGGCCTAACTAAAAGGAAACATCTTCTTGATGCTATTAAGGCAACACACTTTCACAGTAATCGACGTATTACTATTCTAGTATGTCTACACGAGGAAGACATCATCAAGCGCATTGTGATTACCGTCTAAAAACGATATTACTATTTAAGACTTGCGATTACTACCGATGTCTCTCAACAAGGACCAGGGTTCTTCCCTCAAGGAAGAGCTTGCGCGATTACGTTGGGATTATTTGATGCACAGATGCCAAAGTTTGCGAAAATATCTCTTTGATGTCGGGTATTCGAGTCAGTACACAAATTACGAAAAATAGAATTTGTATTCAATATCGAGATATGAATGATTTTTTAATAAACGTGATGTCTCCAAAGGAATTTGCCGAATTAAACGTAGAAATTCTGTGTCAAATTAATTTTAAAGTTTTAAAACTATTTCACGCTGGAAATAGTAAACTTAAATGAGAGAAACGACTGTTAAAGAAATATTCAAGGAAACATCTCGAGTATTTTAAAAAATTTTGTTTAACCAAATACATACATCAAAGAAACCAAGATTTATCGCACTATTGCACGCGAAGCTTTCTTTAAAAGAGATAACACTATGGACTGTTTTCACATTGATGTCAAATAAAACTTTCCTTTTGCCTTGAGAAAATGGTGTATCGTAAAACTAGCGAAAGCTATTTATCCGAGAAAGAACTGCTGATATGTGTTCATGTGTTCATAATAAAAAATGATGTTCTTAGCCTGAAGTAAAGTTTCGAAACGAGGCCGAATCGATACTGGCGAGCACTTGACATCTGTATATCGAACCTTTCATATCGGTGCACACACACGTGATAATCCACGCTTAATTAATGCGCTTTGATAATCGTGATGAAACATTTTCGGTGATTCGCATTATATTCGACGAACGGCGATTTACGATAAGGCAATACATTTTACTATAGAATGTCTGGCATCAATCTTATTTCGCATAAAAATAGAGCACTTAATTAATCGTACGAAAAAAGAGGACAGTAGCGTCCTTGCATTTTTCGCGAGCCATATTTGCGGTCGGAAGAAAATAAAAAGCTCATAAGAGATTATGTTAGCTGCCATGTAACCACTGCAATACGTGCACATTTTTATGCGTAACATAAATTTTTCGACTAATCTTAAATGATACGGATTAATCTTTAATTTTTAAACTATGAGAGAACTTTCATAAACACATATAAAATCAAGTTTCTCGGATTTTACTTAAACATTTTTCATTCGATACGTTTATGTAGAGCAAATTTTTTTATTGCTTCATAATATAATAAATGGGGTTGGAAAATAAATCGGAGGATAAGAATTTGCATAAAATATAATTATTGAGAATATGCACCGTAGACCAAAAGTTTGAAAATATTTTTAAAAAGTTGACGTTTTCAGGTTACTTCTCCGAATATCCATAGCAATGTTTTGGAATCCAATAACTATTGTTGGATTTGAAAAGTTATTATTAAAAAAACATATTGATATTTGAGTAGTTTCAAAAATGTCAATTTAAAAACAAATGTTTCCAAACTTTTGGTCTGGAATATACTCGTATAGTAATATATGATTATTTCAACGATGGAAAAACATTTATTATAAAGATTCGTTCTTTAAAATTTGATTAAACCTCCAATCCTATTCACAAGTTATTTTCACAGTATAAAAAATATTTTTGGGAAAATGATTTTATAATAATTAATTATATTATTTGGAAAATTACTCATCTATTATGTCGAAAATCATATCACAATTAACAAAACATAAAATCGTTGTTGGCCTTTCGATAAAATCACCGTTCGTACTTCTCGTTTACGCTGGCAGAAACGTAAAAGCCTTTATTGTGCCTATCAGTGATTATATAAGAAATAAAGACGAAAACAAAAATAGGTAAGAAATACGTTGCATGAGATGCCGTAACAGATCGCTTTATGATCGATCAGAAGAAAACTATGGGATGGTAACGCGATGATGGTCGATGTCTGATTAAAGCTACATAAAATCTCGCTTTATTAATATCTCTGAGGATATTGCATCTTCTGAGGATATTGCATCTTCTGGGATTATGCGAAAGAGAATCGATAGATACTTGCGATATATTATTGTTTTCTTATTCATAAGTATATATCTTAAAAATCGAGTCTCTCGTCCTCTGGCGAATTGCGAACGATTTTTATCGCTGCGATTTCTGATTTATATACACAACAATCACAATTCCGCTTCAGGCTGCATTCATACGTACAGTTTGTACTACATCACGAATGGCAATCTTGTAAGTCTTGCGATCTTCTGGCGGTGTACGATATCGAAGGCGTCCGGGAATCTTTGAGGAAACTCAGTTCGCGCTTTTTCGCACGCTTGCATGTGCGATTCCAGGCTACATCGCGACACTGCCCAGTCGCAAAGAGCGCATGCACTCTTCAGACGAGAAGCACACTATATCTGTCACGATCGATCGACATTAGTGATGATACCAAATGAGATCACTTCGCGAATCGCGCATGTTAACGGAATGGCGATCGCTACGGTATCATTTGTTTTTTTCAGCCGCAATCCTAAACGTAATGGTTTTACGGCATATAGGCTTTGTACTATTTGTGCAAGACGATATTATATATATAAATATACATATATGTATTATATATATATACACACGATAACGACGGTATATATTTGTTGCTTTTATATATTTATAAATCGCGGCGTATATTTGTATAAAGAACATCATGAAGAAATTCGATTATTTCGCCCGCTAAGCAACCTACATGTGCCCTTTAATTAGTAACCAGGATTTCCCAAACTTAAAATGCGAACGTGGGTTGAACTTCTTCGATGTATATTTTTTCAAGATCTAGTGGCATACCACACAAAACAACGAAACTAATGTATTTTCGCCCATTTAAACAAGATTTCGTTTAAATTGTTTTTAAATGATTAAAGTCAAAGTTAAAATTAATGCAAAAAAAGTTTTACGGTTTTCTTCCAATCATAAAAATTTGAATGAAACAAATGTCTATATTCGAGGACCATTGTATATATCTTAAAAGTTTGGGAAATCTTGGATTAACGGAGATTAGATGCGATTAGAGAAACCATGTACTCTATTTTCGTCAACACTTCTTTAAATGCGCGCGTGATTTGTCAAGACTATTGTTAATTTTTATTCTGCGGATTGTTTGTAACGAGGACAGCATCTATAGAACTTTACATTAGCCTCTCTTGAAAAATAAATTTTTCTAATTGAAAAAAGATGGTGCGAAGAGGCAAGAAATGCAATAGAAACTTTTTGCGTAAATTTATTATAAATATGGCGACGTGAAATTGGTATTCGAATGTAGATTTCATTTGAAGAGAGGCTTGTTTTTCGCGAGAAAATGTGAAGAAAATAATTTAAAAAGAGAGAAAAAGTAAAAAAGGAAATTTGTAAGAATGGCGTCGTCCACGTAGACGGTAGAATCGCTTGTATGAATTTCTTTTAAGGGATGCTGGATCGTTGCCTTCATCGAAATACTCGTCCGAAGCTGGTCTTCGGTTGAAGAGAAGGACTCTCTTCGAAGAGAATTATTTTACTTGACTTAGTTGAGCCTGTCACTTATGTAAGCGCGCGTGCAGCGCCGTAACTAACGTTTCTTTCACATATCGCAAATCCAACGGTGTTTTATCAATCGTTCCGCATCACACACACAATCTTATCCTTGAGATTTCACTAAAAATATGCATGACGGAATATTGGAATCACGTTCGCGTCGGAATCCTTTCACCTTGTATTCGCATAGATCTATGTATTCCTAGATCTGCAGATCTCTGATTTTGTAGAATGACTATAAATTTATAGAATTTAGTTTTACAATTCTGTTTGAATTCTAGAAGAGATTACACAAAAAAATCAAGCATCTTTAATTTCATTTTGTATTCTAGTTACGGCTCTGCGAATTCATAGCTCTCGATTTTCAACGACTTTTAAGGTTTTCAACGATACGATGAAAGTTTTACGATAGATATCAGCTGTGTTTTTATGACGAATCTCTTGTTAAGATATATAATAAAAATGAGATAAAATGGCTGATCAGGCGAACAGTTTCGGCTGGCAATTTTCTTCAGTTGCCGGATCAAGCTGATGTTCTTCGCTAACATTTGTTTAAAACTTCCCGTATTAATGCTCGAAAATAATTAAAAGTTTGAATCTGGTTCGCGCGACATAATTATCTTTCTCAAATTTTGTAAAGTAAAAAGATTTTGCTCGATCATCGAGGAGATAAATGCGGAGATGTTAAACGTATGATATAACGATAGCTTTTACAACGTTTCATTTATCATTTATCGCCATACTGTGAAGAATGGTCATCGTGTTATTACATAGTTTAATTCTATCTTCGCGATCGATTATCTAAATGTATAAGTGTATAAGAGAAGTTTTTAAGTTTGTAGAGAAACAATTTGTTCAACTCGATGTCTGAATTAATAAAGATACACACTTTTTACCTATGACACACACTACGCTTTCTTTTTATTGGAGCAATAAATCTATCGTAATAATTCCACACTCCGAGAAAAACATACTTATGGTAGCTATAAAGGTAACAATTATAGAAATTTTAAACATACAAATAAAGAGTATACAGTCATAACGCAAGATGTTTATAACGAATGTCAATTTATTTAAAATCTATGTATAAAATTTCTAGACGTTTCGATCAATTTTTGACCATCATCAGTAGTTACTTTATATAAAGTTTAAAATAGAAACTTTACATTTAAACTTAATGTACACAGTTAATAAACTTTATAGTTGTAATATCTATAAAATAATAATATTTGACAATTATTGCAACCATAAGTAATAAACACAGATTAATTAAAAATTTGGTTTTTCTTTCTTTCGATCTTATTAATATTTCACATTCAGAAAAATATAGTAATATTTTATACTTGTTGCAGGTATAAAACAGTTTATTCATCTACGTATACATTAATTCTACATATAAAACTTATAGTTGTCACTTTTATAATTGTCATCACTATGTCTTTTTTCTGAGTGCAAGATATTAACAAAAAAGAAAGAAAGAAAACCAAATTATTTGTAAATTAGTTTACTATTTAAAAGCACAAAAGAAACAAACGGGATGAAAGAAATAAGTAAGACGTACGAAACAATCCAGACAAAAGAAACAAGCGGATTACTCATACTTGACAAAAGTAAGGAGGAAAGTGAGGCTTTCTTGTAACGCAACGGTTCTTTAAGTGCGTGACCCGGAGTAGTTAAACGAATCGCTCTAACTGATGATACACGCACACATCCGGAGGACACCTCCGGCATTCGCCGCGCGTCGCCAATACGTGATAGTCTTCGGCGATAAGCGATTGTCGGAGTGAATCAGCGCATTGAAAATGGAGAACAACACGGCACCGTTTTCCAACTGAGCGCTCGCGCTGAATCGTACGCACCAGGAAGCGACGGAATACAGAGTCTCCGTTGACAGGTAGGTAGATACGCGCGCACATTGCGCAGCAATCTTCTCTCCACCTTGGAATGGAAAACGCGCTGCTCGAGCTCGTCAGCGCAAGTTAATCGACGGGAGATTTAACGGATTGTCACGTTCGCAAATTGCGCGACACGCGGAACGTAAAGCGGCAGTCGCGCGTCACGTCAATCACCGTTTAAGATTACAATTGTGCCGTACGTGACAGTGAAAATTAAACGAGAGACCGTCTCAATAAGAAGAAGTCAGATGCTTTATCAAAGAATTTCTTTTTCCATATTGTAGGTACTTCATCTTTTTAATTTACTATATATATGCATCATTTTCACTGTATTTCATTTCATTTTATTTTAGCTCAATTTTACTTTTACAGTTGCACAATTTCCTCTTGCATCGTTTACTCACCGTCTGTCATAACTAGTTTTCTCTTAATTTCAATGTATTTTATGTTCTTACATCGTTACATTTGTAACGTCAAATTATACTCCATTTGAATTATTTTTAATAATTTCTATAGATCGCCGCTGTTCCTATGCCGTTAATTAACTAATATAATAGAGTCAAACAATTTAACTGAAGAAAATGTATTAAATTGGACTCAAATTTAGTTTATTATTTATTGTTAGTGCATGTGTCAACATGAACGTTGTTTACTTTAATAAATAACCATAGAAATGGATTGATTTTGATGTATACAGAAATTATAAATAATAAAACATTATTTAACACAAGGATTGAATTACCATTGTTTCTTTAATAACTAACAATGTAGAAGATATTTGTCCTAGAATTTTGAACAAATACTTAATTTAACTATCTATGTAAGGAAAAAAAAATGTTTCCTTAAGTAAATATGTATTGTTTCCGGTCAATATTTTTGATTAGACATTTTTAAAAATATTCTGCTTCTTTAGAAAGCATCGTATCTCTCGAATGTGTGAATTTGATTTAATTCTGCTAAAATAGTATGCGAAATAGCGGTATGTACGGAGACTACAATCGCCGCACGATGCATTCTGAGGCACGTGCGCGTCATGACTCACATTACGTCAAGCGACGCGCGTTCATTCAAACAAGCGCGTCGCGTCGAGAGATGAATCACGCAGACAGATGAGCAGATGAGCGGAGGCGCATCTCGTACGAGCGCCCAGAGTCGGAAGAACTCGGCCGGTTCGCCATGTTCCTCCACTTTCAAATGTGTCAGAATCATAGTTGCAGGCGATTAGTAATAAAATATTTTTCCCTTGTTCCACGAAAATATTTTCTTGAATTTCTAGCTGTAACAGGCTTTGATTTGACGCCGAGTCATTATTGGATTTCAGGATTAAAAAGCAAACGTCTTTAAATTAAAAAAAATTGAGCTATACGTAAGCACTGCAACGCGCGTCGCAGCGTCGCTTGTCCCGCCTTTCGACTGAGTATGGCGGTGGATGGCATGTTCGATGTTGACGGCCTCTGGAGCAGGTGGCATGCGCACCGCATCGCTCGGAGATTGGAGCTGTCGAGCCGTGGACTCCGGAGCGTAAGATGGCCGCGGTGACAGATACGAGGAGCTGTCAACTCCGCCCGGGATCCTAAAACCTAAAATTCTGTGTCACGCGGCTGGCTGTTTTCGCTCCGCGCGTCGCGTAAATCGGCCGCGTTGCGTTGCATCACGTCGCATCGGACCGCATTGCAATGCGCGTGTACGAGAGTTTATTCGGGACCGTCAGTCAGACAGAAACGCACCCAGGCAGTCCGAAAACGCACGTCACTTCGTAATCCGTACGTATAACGCGCGTTAAAACGCTTTGTATCCGCGCGTGCGACCCGATTTATCTTTTCTCTCGCAAACTCTCGGCCGCGCGTCAGTCGATCGTACCGTAGGCGTGTCGCCGCGGAGATAATCAAACCAGTTCGAGCCGATCGAACTCCGCCGCCTCGTCGCATTGTAAGAGTGCTTTTTCGCAGGAATAACTCTCGTCAACGTTCTCAGTCATGGAGGCGATAGTAGAATACAATTATGTGGCGCAAGAGGATGATGAGTTGACACTAAAAAAGGGTGACATCATCACTGGAATCAAGATGATGCTTGGAGGATGGTGGGAGGGCACCCTAAGGGACAAGCGTGGCATGTTTCCCGATAACTTTGTTAAGGTATTATGCATCGTCCCTTGTGATTTATCATTTATATATATTCATAGAGCCTCAGTAAACACTAACTAACTTGACGTCACATCAATGTTATAATTTCTTATTCAACAATGTAAGTTGTAATTGTTACATATAATGTATGGTATATTACGTTTATATTGTTGAGTGGGAAATTATATTATTGATGTAATGTTACCGTTAGTGTTTATTAGATTCTCATGGAAATGTCTAACATGTAGGTATTGGATACCTCGGCCACTAGTGGAAATAACGGCAGCGAGACTATAAGCAGCACGAAATCTGACGAGAGTGTAATCTTGAGAAATGGATCTGGTAGACGTTTCTGCAAAGTTCTCTTCAGTTATGACCCCTGTAACGAGGATGAGCTAACTTTAGTGCCGCAAGACTCCATAGAATTTTTAGGAGAAGTAGAGGAAGGATGGTGGAGAGGTCGTCTCAAAGGTAGAGTCGGCGTGTTTCCTTCAAATTTTGTTTCTCCCCCTGCTCCTGAAGAGCAAGAGAGGCATAAGGAACGAGATAAAAAAGAAATGTGCAGGGTACTCTTCCCCTATGAGGCTGCTAATGAGGACGAACTCACTCTGATCGAGGGAGATACAATTATCATTTTATCTAAGGACGCGCCAGACAAGGTTTGTAATTCATCTATAAATTGTAGTACTAGATGTACATTCACAAGTGCATTATGTTCCATAGAATCAAAATAGAGATCTGATTAATATTAATAAATTCAAACAACACAATGTTCAAAATTGGGATATAAGATATCTTTAAGATGTCTTACATATCTATCAATTTTTGAATTTTGTGTTGTCTGGCAATTAGCGAACTAGATAATGACTGTAAGTACATGATTAGTATATATTAAATATGTATAATAATGTATATAGGGTTGGTGGAAAGGAGAACTGAACGGACAAGTGGGTTTGTTCCCTGACAATTTTGTTGAGATGATTGGTACAAAGAATGAATCCCAGGAACAAGAATCCCAGTGGCATGAAGCAACATCGCTGAGTGCAAAATCAAGTATTAGACATTCCCATCAAGTGAAAAAGGTTGAAAAGGCGCACATTAGAAAAAGTCTGGACACTAGGAATGTACATTCAAGTAATATATCAGGTGAGATACCAACTATTTCGTATCGAAGTGATATTTCTATTTTGCATGAATATAACTTGAGATGTAATTCCGTATTTTGCCAGATCATTTTCCCACTATAGACACCGCTAAAAAGGGCCTATCTACATTGTCATCTACCTTAACGTCATCGTCATCATTGACAGCTACCGGAAGCGGAAGCGGCGATAAGAAGGCGGCCGGTAGCCATTCGATTATATCGAGTCTGAAGCGGCTTGTGAGCGACGTAGGGAATAATAACGGTATCAACAGCACACCGAGTACCGCTTCGGAGTGTCGCGAGGAATTGGACGGCGTGGAACGAGGGGAGGGTACTCCGCTTGCGCATTTAACAGCTTCTCGTGCTAAAGCACCTCGGCGACGTCCGCCTTCGTCGCAGCATCTACGCCATCACGCTGCTGGATCCAATATAAGCGCATCTTCGACGCTGCCAACCGTTTCCAGTACCATTATGGTATAATAATAATGATTTTAAAAAATAATCATTGTTTATTAATTATTAGCATTTATTATTTATTGAATTCTGAATAAAAATCTGATTAATTTTAGTATCTTCTATAACTTATAGGAAGATAATATGTCTAATGGACGCACTGATTCCACGTTGGAACAAATACCCGACGAAGAAACGGATGGGCTTGCTGCAAAAGTGAGAAGAAAAGCACCATGGGTAACGTACCACTTTTAGAGATAAAATAGAAAGTATAAAAATAAAAAGTTTAAAGATAAAGAAAAAATATAGATAAAGATCTATTATAAAAGTTTATATATATTATTAAGCACAAAGATTCGATTTGACTAATTATACTTTCTTTTATTTGTTATTCATTTATCAGTCCACAATTCCACTCCTTAAAATAAAAGAATGTAAGATATCGCGTTTATTAATCTTATCATCATAATCATTGTCATTGTCTCTTGCAGGTCGAAGAATTAAAGATGAATCAGATGGAGAGGAGAAAAACCGCTACGGTAGAGCGAATTGATAAGATGGAAGTTAAGAAGGAACGAAATTTCCCGCGGTAAATTTTGACCTGTTAATGATTTTCTAAATCCAACATGTGTTTCGCAAATATATAATGTATATTGTCTTATTGTTTATTAGATTAATGACACAAGGAAGCGCTGTGGATTTCGTTAACAAACCGGACACCGATAACGAAGAT
Organism: Mycetomoellerius zeteki; assembly: GCF_001594055.1. Lineage (NCBI taxonomy): Eukaryota > Metazoa > Arthropoda > Insecta > Hymenoptera > Formicidae > Mycetomoellerius > Mycetomoellerius zeteki. The sequence goes on along the minus strand of NW_017257000.1, from coordinate 871,634 downwards.
AACAAACAGAAAGATAAAAGTCCGAGAGCCGAAACAAGCCCCCATGCCGATTACAGTCCTAGTGCATCTGGTCAGCCGGCCTACGTTCCATATGCCCTCTACTACAAATTATTGGAAAGGGTAAATATTCAAATAATCCGTACGCTATGTATTAAATTTTCATTTTAGTAACGTTGCATGCACGCGGACACGCGATATTAATTTAAATTGCTTCAACAAGGTCACCGTGTTAGAAGAGAAACAAGCGGTACTGCAGGCGACAATAGGACAGCTCTCCGAACAGCTTGTACCTCTTCTCGCGAACGCATCGATTAACAGTAAATAATACGGTGTTAAGAGAAGAAAATCAATAGTATATTCATCTGCCCGTATAGTACTGTGTTGATTCCTCATTACGTCAGTAATGAAGAAAGAAACTAATACTGCTGCTAGAATAACGTTTATTGCTATTACTGTTGTTATATACATACACATATATATTTATTCATTTGGTAGTATTCGTTTATTGTTTGCTCCATCGATGCAGTATTCATGTGATCCGGTTAAAAACGCAACATTCCATTCGACATTCTACGCTTGTAAAAGCATTTCTCTTTCATTTGGTTTTTCCGATAATTAATTTAACAGATCTCATTCTAACTGCCGGAGTTTTTTATTCTTTCGATAATAGTAACCGATTTATATGAACCTTTGGACATTCGAGTGGCTTAAACTCCACAATTTTTATTTCAAACTTACGACACATATCAGAATTACGAGACGCAAATCTTCAATGTATATTTGCACATATTACCTAGATTGTTACGACAAAACTTCCCCGTTGTCAGTAGCACGAAAAACCTTGCGACGTGACGTAAAGTTCCAAAAAAAGAATGGAAGAAAAGAAAAAATAGCGCAAGTGTCCTTTCAGATGGGTGCCTGTGCTTTTCTTGTACCAATTTGCATTTTATTCATTGTTTTATGTTATTTACTTACGTATATATTTGTAATAGAATTTAACGGAGGATTGTGCTAATTATTTTAAGGAGACTGCCTGGTCTGGAAGTGCTAAAAAAAATAACAATGTTCTTTTTACAAAAACAATTATTGCTATTATATTGTGCAAATAAATTTTTTATTTGAGAAATATTTTGTACGCACACTCTAAAAAATGTTTATGAATTTTTATATTAAAAAGTAATATGATTTAATCGAAAAACTGCATGAGAAACAGAGATATCTATAGGTATCTGATCTTGTCAAATCGTTGATACTGCAGAGTCGAAACACAAGGCATTCGAAACAAGAAATCAGCGCATATACTAAACTTATTAAAATTTAAAAAATCGCGAATTGATAAAATTATACCGTTTAAAAGAAGTTTATTTTTTTCAATTAAATTATTGAAAAAGTATTTTTCGAAAATTTATTATTTTGTTAAATTAGGTTTAATATAGAAAAAATAGATATAATTTATACGTCAAAAGCTTAAGTTATTGCATTGCCTTCTCTACAGTGTCAACAAAACTGAAAAATCACGTTTCGAAAAAAATGCATATTAGAACATATCTTTTTTTTGTACTTACAGTAGTTTTTTCAATCGACGATTTCTGGATCATATAAAAAGGCTCATTCTATTCATAGAAATCATCAAACCGATCTGACTTGTCCATTCAATCGTCAAAATCTTACCTTAGAACTGAATGCTCAAAATCTTATCTCTTAACTAAATCGCTCAAACTATACGCTCATTACTATAACTCCGAGATTTTTCAAGGAATTGCATTTAAAATTTCAGAAAATACTCTTGAATAATTGTTATTTGAAAACGAATTAAACAAATTAATTTTTTGACTCTCCAAACCAGGTAGTCCTCTTAATTTTATTATCGCAAGCGATAATAAAATTAAGTATAATACGACAAGGATAGAAGAGTACTTAAATTCGTAGTTCGATAGAGCGTAAGAATTATGTGATTCTTTTTTATTCAACGAACGCAGCTGCCTCGCGATAACTATGTGTGATGATTTGCCGTAGGTTTTTTCAGTAATCTGAGTGCCAATGTAAAGCATTTTGTTTATTGCATTTCCCAGATGCCTCATTCAACGATAGTGATAAGTGATCCTCGTTGATTTTTCACGAGTAATATCACCAAACGGACAAATACTACTCGTACAAGTCTAATTCGACGTGTTCGTCGAGCCATTTATTTTCACCTGCTTGTCAAAGCATATTCCGCTGATTGCTTCAAAGTGGAATATCTTTGAAACGGTGCTAATATAATGCGATATGTGATATATCGTAGCGACACGTGGTTATACTATACATATAGAAATGAGGCACAGCGAGAGAGAACATTTATGAGACATTTATTCTGTTCTGTCTTAAATATGAAAGTATCATGACAGGACTATATAACTAAGGATGTAGGCCGCTTTAAACGATAAATTAGCAGCTTTATTCGATGCAATCGCGAATCGTGTTGAATATAAAAACAAAAGTTTTTATTTTTTTATGAAAATGGAATTTTAAGTAAGTATGGTAAACGAGAAGATTATAGATATATGAGAGGAAATAGATATACGAGGCGGTATTTAGTTTTTTACATCAGTATTCTATAAAATATATTTTATATTTTAACGAACAATAGTAGATTGAAAACTATTTCCTCGAATCAGATTGACATAAAAGAGACTTTATTTTTATGCAGATACGCATACATTAAATAATATGTATACATATATACATATATATATTTTATTCTCTCTCGTCTCCATTAATTTTTAACAACCAATAGTTTCATACTGCGAAATTTGGCAGATTTAGAGAGCAGTATAATTATTATGTTTACTTGATTGATATTCGAATGTATATATGTTGGTCGAATTATCAACATACTGCAAAATATTTAAGGTTCGTGCATAAAAACGAAATATATTTTGGGGCGGCTCAATCACTTAATAATATCTCGCAAATATATTTGAACTGTATATCTTTTATACATCTAACAAATTTTACAAGGAAAAAATTTATATTTACGTTATATTTACGTGGAATCTTTCTATAAATTAATTCCACTGATAACGGTATATATTATATAATTGTTATTGATTTCCTGCATAGAGAAAAAGTTTGATGCAGCAAAAAGAAAGATTTCAAATATAAGTTTTTATTTCACGTGTAATCCGTCCCCCAACATTAGAGAGATATCGATATGCAATTCATAAGTTGGCTTTATCTAGGCTATACTATTTGAATATATAATGCATTTGCGTAATTAAATGTACTAAATACATAGTTTATATATAATTTTTTCATCCTTTTCTAAGAACAAATATTATTTTGATACGAATCGATTATTCATTATAAAACTTTTATCGACACACATATGCTACTTCGAAAATTTATCGCAAGGCAAAAATAGCTCCACGAAGTTAATTGGATAGTAGATGACATGAAATGTAATAGCTTTTACCGAAAGAGGTATCTCTTTATATTTGTAGAGTATCATTATTAGATAATTTTGAAAAGAGCTTCTTTTTATAATTTCGTACATTGTGTTAATTTGTATAACATATATGTAACATGTTTATTTTAATACGAACTCAAAGGCAACTGTCTTAATCAATGTCTAACACTGACCATGCTTACAAAAGAAAGTTCAAGATAAATGAGACCACGTTTAGATTTGTCGCTGTAATCACGTCTTTTTATACTTTTATATTTCGCTACAGATCAGGTCATTTGAGCGCGACAATTTTTACGTGCAAATATGTTCATTCATATATCGAACTTCGGTTTATGAATACGACACCATTATACACTATCTTGCAAGTGTAATGCGTGACAATAATAGTTTTTAAGCAAGTTCAGAAGAATCTTTGCTATTTTTTTTCTATAATTTACGATTTTTAGTAAAATCACTTTATAATCAAGATACGCGGAAGCTCAATTAAAACATTTGATTGCATTTTATGTTTTTCTCTCTCTCTCTCTCTCTTTTGAAGACATTTTAGAACAGTTGTCAAGTATCAGTTAGTCATAGTTTCGCACTCCTACAGGTACATCGTCTTCCCTCTCGTAAAAGTAAATCTCTTGCGATCCAATCATTGTAAACACAATCATTCAACACTTCGATCTTAATATAATCATTTTGAGAAAAAACAATGTAAATGCGTTAATTAGATTAGGCCTGTACTTACGAAAAGGCCTTTCCGTTCGCCAGTGAACTTCCAGAATTTGTTTGAAACAGGTGTTTCCAGAACCATTGAGAAAATGTTAATCTGTAAATAAAACAATGTTAAACATTAATTAAACATTAATTCTGCGCATCGAGTGAAAACATGCGAGAAACGATTGTAACGAAATCTTTATTCTAAAGGTATCGCGTCCCGAATATTATATATCCGAATGCCACAGTGGATCGACAAATTGTAGTCGATCGTGTATTAATCGCGATATAATTATCTCTCACACGCTTTCGATTTATCACTATGTACGGCGCTACGGTGAATAAGTGATGTTGCCCACGAGGTTGTAAGACTATATTTCCGATTGTTGTTGTTCGACATCAAATCTTATCGAGATCATTTTTATATCACGCTATAGCGAGCTGTTCTCGATGAATATCCTGTCGAAAAGCGTCGGACGAATGCGGCAGCACACAGCTGTCTGGCTGCATAGTTGTTAAGTGATATCCCTGTAGAAAGCATGCTCTAGAACGTAAGGAGACTGGAGTTAACGATCCAAGAGCGAAACGATTTTTAATGTTATTAACGTTAGGCCTATTATGTACATATACATGTATAAGCGCATCGCGATCCGAGTGAGAGTTATATATATAAATATATTTTCCCCTCCTTTGTCAACATGTCCAACCGTGCATACGTCGGATTAACAATCGTACCTGTAAATAAAGCCATTGGAGAGTAAATCACTCTCTACATACGCAATGCTGGAGTCTTGTAATCCTACATTAAATCTCTATACATATTTAATGTCTGCCTTCATTTTGACCTTATCACTCATTGCTAATGCCTATTTCCACCAATTTTAGATTTCAAAGTTTCAATTTAACTTAGTCTTTATTTTTTCTTCAGTTTTAATTAGAAGAAGATTGAATCGAGATTAACGTTAATCTATATTGATAACGGGCATAAGTAAAATCTAAAAAAAACCTCAATAAAAAAGAAAGAATATTACGACATTCTAGTTTCTCGATATTATTTTCATGATATGTATATAATTGCTTCTCATGAAATGCATTTAATACATTTAATTGTATCATGTGTGATGATTCCCATGACGCCGCTTCGAAGTTTCTCGAGACAACGGTGAGATTTCGCAAATAAACGGTAGCGATGCGTGACAGGGCATCACTTTCCAGAAGGGCGGCGAACTTTTGGTAGACGGATTTGTGAGAGCAACACAACCCTTCGAATGTGACGGCTGTCCTTCGCCCCATGCTCGATAGTCGAAGCAAGACAAGGGTTCACCTGTAAAAAATCATGTATTTTTTTAGTTTTATAAAGAGAAATGTTTGGCATTCGATTTGAAAGATTATCTTGCTGCAAATAAGATACGTAAACAATGGTAGCAAATTACCGAATTCGTTCTTCCAAATTCTCTCATTTCTTTCGCTGCTGAGACCAACGAATCTGGAAAAATTCTGCGGCATTAATTTGCCGAGGCCTTCCGTGCGCTCTTCGCTTATCACATGTGCGAGCGATGCGTTTCGTTTCTGGCAGAAACTTCGTGCCTCCGTGTAATTCAGTACTTCGGATGAGAATAAAAATATCCCCGCTTTAGGAATGCACTCCACCGTAGCATTCACTAAAAGCAATCTTTATTAACAATGTCAGAAGCTTACGTTTCGAAAAATTAATTCAGGCGTCTTGTAAGATAAATAATAATAATGACTGAACTAATATGAAGATATATATACGATTTTTTTGTTATTATTAATAAATAATTAATGGCATTATAAAAGAAATATATTCACATGAATATTACACGAATATCATCATGTTAATATTGTATGAAACTTTGTTTGGAATGAATATTCGTATAAATATTACATAAATATATCACATCAAATTTGTAATTTGCAATTATACGAGTATATTTACCAAAACAAATGCAGAAACTTTGATTTTTTTTCTAAAATATTAGTAACCACATTTGCTTAATTAATTTCGATATAGTGTGACATATGTGCTAACATACAAATTCCGTGGATATTTATGCGGGTGATGCAATTGTAATTGCAATTACCGGGCGGAGATAAAACGGGATACATGCTGTAATATTTGCAATTTGTCTCAGGCACGAGGGTCGTCATATTCTGATCTTCGGGGCATTGAAGAGCTTGACATGAGTTTTCTTGTCCACCTGCGCATTGATAAAGAAATATCGTAAGAACATATATGCCGGAGAAATTACACGAAACGTGTGTGCTAGATTAATCATATGTTAATTGAATTGGCTAATAATTACATCGCGTTTTATAGCACGGTTGCATTTGTAATTCGCGTTACGTTTCGCCATAATTAGGAAGTCTATCAAAATTATCATAATTACACGTTGTAATTACGTTTAATTGTCTGCCATTCGCATACCGGTGCGGTTTCTAGCGGAAACAAAATTGAAGGCGAGGGCTTTCTTCGATACGACGAATTTCTTACACTCGTTCACGTGGGAAACCACTCTTCGTGATATGATCGGTTGACTCGAGCGCAAATTGGTCTTTATTAGATCGTATTGCGGCAATTCGTGGCGATTGATTAAACAGCAGTGATCGCAGATAACTAAATACGCTGCATACATAAACAATAAGAACAATATCAATTGTAAGTTAAAGCTTGGCATTTCGTAAATATGTTGTCTTAAGATTTTAAGAGAAGATACGATCGATTATTTAGGAACACTATGGACACACTGCGACTCATATAATGCACGTTTTGCATTTTCTTTCGGATAATAGAGATGCAAATGTTACGTATTTCCGACTTCGGAAATACACATCAATCAGACAAGATAATTGTATAATTGTGGGAACATTGAAGTCGTACACATATAGAAAAAAAAACAGAAAAATGTTATTGTTATGTAATCTCAATGTTTTCTATTTTCTAATTATTTACTTATTAATTTAATTAATATAAAAATGAAAATATAGTTTTATAACATCAAGAATAAACCAAATGGAAGTAAAATGCTTAAAATAAGCTTCTGTGATTGATAGGGATAAATAATATATTTATAAGGCGATAAGGTATAATTTAAAATGTAGAAGGTAAACGTGGAACGTAGAAGGTATAATTTAATTGGAACGTAGATACCAGTGAAGTTAGAATTCTGTGAAGTCGACACCCCTAAAGCGAATATTATTATACGTAATATTATTGTACGTAATTTAAAAGAAAATATCCACATAAAGAAAAAGAGAGAGAGAGGTGCGAGAATTTTTTATTTATTTATGTTGTTGTTAGAGTTAACAAAAAATTATTTTTTTATGGGGAGACAAATTATGGATAATCGAATGCGAATTTTATAAATACACATTAATATAAATTTACATTAATATGTATAAATATGTATAAACATACATAAACACGCATAAATATTCGTAATCATAAATAATTATACATGAAATATGTCCATATCTTTCTTTCTTTTGTAAAATTACTTTTTAGTGTACTAAAAATAATAATAATATTGAGGAAACATCAAAAATAGTTAATGGGATTATTTTAATAATTCAAATTGTGTATTATATATATACTATATATACTATACATATACTTGCATATATACCGGCAGTCTAACTGGTAAGGACGCTCACACGGAATGTAAGAGATCCGGATTCGATTCCCGGCCGAGGTAATATTTTTCGCAATAATTAAAAATTTATTTACAGATTCTATTAGGTTAAAATCTCTACAATAGTTGTTTATTGAGCATCAAAATTTAATTTGTGATATTATTTCAATAGTTTAGCTGCGTTTGTAAAGTCCGGAAAAATTTCGACGCGTAGTGAATATGACTACAAATATGGTATATATGCAAGTACATATATAGTATATATATAATTCACAATTTGAATTATTTAAAAAGAAGCAATTAAAGATCTAGTTTCGACTGGTAATAGGCCTTTATTATATATATTATTAGTAATATATATTATATATATATTAGTTCTGCACATCGATCCTATGAGATTTAAATTTGTTAATCTCAATGTTTTCTATTTTCTAATAATTTACATATATAATTTACATTCAAGAATTTTTATTTAATCAGTTTGGTCGATTACTTTATTGTAAAAAAAAATCAGAAATGAAATTACCTTCACTTGTAAAATATGTATTAAAAATATTTTCATTAATATATATTTATATATAAATCTGAATATCTTCTAATAATTTACTTATTTAATATATGTTTAGAAATACTTTTTATTTAATCAATTTGGCCGATCATTATTGTCTAAAAAAGGAATGAGAAATGGTATTATTTTTGCTTGTAATAAGTAACCAAGATATTTTTATTAATATGTATATTATATACACCATTTCAGATATCTATAGAGGCATGACACACCGAAAACGTGATATTTACTTCAAAAATTCATTATGTTATATCAACAATACAGTTTCATGTCATCTATATTTTGGTCTCCTGTATATCCTGTCTTTTGTGCGTTCCGTCGCAAAAAGGTCGGTTTGATGTTTGTTTGCAATTGCACAACCAATAGTTCTTAGTCTCCGTAACAATGAAACGTATGGGCCTCAGCTTTATCTTGAGGAAAATGTCTCTATGCGTGCCGTCGCAGAACGGCTGATTCTTGCTCCGTCCACATAGGCACCACGAGTAACTCTTGCCAGCTTTAAGAAGTATCCTGAACGGCTTTTTGTCGTATATCACTCCGACTCCAGTTTGATTACTGGCACTGTATACATCCTTCAGAGGATTCACAGGTATTGGTGGACCATCAATTTTTTTTGTAGAAAAGCAAGAGACCTGGAAAATTTAAGAAAACAAGCTAAAATCAAAGCAAATTTTATTTTATTCCTCTAGAGAGAACTATAATTTCCAATTAAGTTCAGTCGATTTCAACAACGAGATTTCAATAACAAGATAATTTTACTTATCATTGTTTACAATCCTTACAGGAATTTAATTTAATATTGGCTAATTGAATAGTGTAATGTAGTGAATAATTATTTATTTTTAGTATTGAACTACACAACAGTGCTTTTAACACTCAAAATAAGTAGTTACTTTCAGTATTAAATTTCTATAAAAGTATATCATTTACGAGGAAGGGTTTTTGGAGTTAGTCCCACCCGCTGGTAAGTTTTAAGCCTTCCACATCTTGAAGTTATATGACATCTGAGAGCTCTAGAATATTATATTATTATTCTCAGATTATTCTTGCTAACTTTTTGCTGAAGTTGTAAATGATTCTGACTTTTTCCCATTGTTCTGTCTTACTACATCATTTAATTTAGGTTAGAAAGAGATGAAGTTAGAGACGGACTGTAAAGTATAAATTCATTCATACGTACATTTTTGTGACAAAGAGCACTCAGACGAGCGAATTGCGGATATCGATTCAATATGTTCATTTCGTTGACCCACGTAATAATGAATCCCACTAAATTAAAAGCAGCAATCACATTAATATAAACAGAAAACAGCAAGACGGCAACCACGCTAACTGCTAGCCAGAGTATTCGGTCGGATTACTCAGTCGGAAATCTCGGAGCATGCAGAGTTTTTACATTAAAGAAGAAATTAACTTTACCGACTATAATGAAGTTTGCTATGAGAGAGATCTCTGAGTGCGAGAGGATCACGTCCTACATTCTAATATTTTATTTGATGTTAAATTTCGTGAATGAGGAACTACTCTCCAGCAAACTGACATTATTTGTCGTCATTTCAACGTCAAAATGATGACAAATATCAGCTTGTTTACTGGGCTAGTATAAATAGGGGAGACCGGGGATACCCAGATAGCAAAGCGTGTCTCAGCAAAATCACACAAATCTGTAATAAATTGCTTATGATGTTGGCAACTTGCCATAGATTTGTTTTCTACGATTTCGAATATACCGACATTGTAGCAACATGCAAGCAACAATGTGTATATGTATTGCCAGCAGTTTAACAGCAAGATAGCTGCATCAATGTTATCTTGTGTTGTCGGCAATATGAAAGCATTGCATGATGCTGCATATTATTATGGCAACATGATGGCAATAGTGCGAATTTTGACGATGACGATTTTAAAGTTATCGGCAAACTGCTGGCAAGTTGCTACTCAAAGTTATCATATCATAAAGGCATCAAATTGCCAACAAATGAGGACTCAGTTGTTGCAATTCTGGTAGCAACACATGCTTAGCAATGCATACTTAGCAAGCAACATGCCAGCAACAAGATAGACACGTTACTATCTGAGTAGTGTTGATACAGTTTTTTTTAGGAATTTTTTGCACGTAACTATAAAATAAATAGAATATAAACCGTAAGGTCATTTTGCAATAGCCAAATGCTTACACTACATAAAAATTATTTTTATAATTTAATAATAATGATTAACTTTCTAGTATTAATAAAAAATATAAAATCATGCACCTTGTAACAACTAACCCCATATGCGAGGTCGGATCCCCTACAGCAAAGCTGGAATTAATTGTACATTTCTGCCCTACAGCACAAAGTTGTACAAAAGTTGCAGCAACACTGTTGCAACATTGCAGCAATGTTGTAGCAATATTGCAGAGATTTTGCAGCGATATTGCTGCAAATTCTGTGCTGTATGGGATGTTACAGTTACTGGGGTCACTTGTTACATATCCAGATTTCAAAATATTACACATTTAATTAAATGAAATAAAAAGAAATATATATATATTATATACTTCATTAACAATTTTAAAACGATATTATGTATAGATATATGTAACATTAATAACGTTTATAATATACCTAAACAGTTTTCTCTTTTTCTTACATATATCACAGAAATAAAAATATAAATTTATATAAAATTATCATTTGATTGCCGCGCGCGCGCGCGCGCTATTACAATAGGTTATGTTGAAGTTAAGTGTGACGACGGAGAAGCAAACACCTGTAACGACACACCCCGTTACAGTCTCGGGGTGTCATATTTACGTATTTCAATTATTACTTATGCAAAAAATATGTGTTAAGACGTTAATATAACTGTAAGACGTTGTTTATAAAATAA
>NW_017257000.1:835721-860135 GCF_001594055.1 Mycetomoellerius zeteki | reverse complement strand
TTATATAATTATATATAAAACATTTTTTCCCGGGTAATTTCACATTCAATAATATAATATATTGTAGCATATATATTTTACTTACGTACCCAATTGTTATGCATTGTTGAGTGTAAAATTATAACATCAATGTTATATTACTATTACTTTGTGTTTACTGGGAGATATTTAATGTGGAAATAATAAGATAATAAAATTTTTGCAGTAATTTTTTCATTGTGAAATTTAAAATTAAGAATTTTTCAACGATCTCCTCTTATTGAAAATAAAAGTTGCTGAATCTTATAAAAACTGGGAAACTAGTATTAAGCGCGTTAATTTATTGATTTTTATGTCGTACGTATTTACACTATAACTTACATTAAAATTACAGTAAAATTATAGAACAATTTACATACTGATCTCAATCTCTAATTTGTTTTGTGACGTTTACAATCTTTATTAGACGTACTTATAACATTCGATTACGAACATGCAAGTAGTTTTTGATGTAAATTGGCCGATTAGAAACGTTGTCGCGTCCCATTCACTTTCGCTGACGAAAGCGAGGAGGACATGTACATGTATATATAAGAAGCGACTAGTAAAAGAAGAAAGAATACTTTTGAGACTGTATATTATAACAATTGTACATCGCGCGTAGTGATCGCGTGACGCACGTAAATGTAATTAAAGGTAAATACTTAATTTAATCGAGTGGCAATAAAACTAATACGGATTGCAACGTAGATTCCAACTTGTTATTATTTTAAGCAGCACGTTAAACTAATCGATAAGCCGATATTCATGCCCGCGTAAAAGAAGACCAAATCTAACGCAATAAAAATTAAGTAACATACAAAAAAATTGTGCGCAAAGACACAGGAATACCATGTTTTTGTGTAGTAAGATAGAAGTAGTAACTTGCGTTTTATGAATACATCGCCATGAGATGTGTTTACGAGGGTAATTGACCGTTCATGACGCCGTGAAGACGTAAGTGGAGCGAACACCGGAATTATCCCTTCGAGATTCGCTCGCTTATTGATTAGAAAGCCGATAAATGCGTGTAACAAACGATAAATATTGGAAAGATGTCACTCGAATAGAGATTAATCAATATAATTACCGAGATATTCAAGTTAAAGAATTGACACATTGATTTTATTAAGTGTTTTCCTCAGAGAACAGATAGCTACAAAATTAAATTTATTAACAGATGCGAAAGAAATTGGTTATAGAGATAACAATCTGCAGATAACAGATTGCACATCCCTTACAGAAATTGTCAAATTATCAAATTGTCCTGAAAAGTAGTGGTTAATTATTTATTTTGAGTATCAAACCTCAAAAAGACACCAGAATTTTTTTATGTAAACGATCTACTGGGGTGTTTTTATACCCAAATTAAAATCATTATTGTTAACAATTTATTGTATATTATTGGGTTTCCGCTTTATTATAGCTGTATTTTAAATTATGGATATGAATTTAATCCAATTTTTTGAAATAGGAGCCAAACAAATATTAAACGAAATAACTACTTCAGTAATTTATTATGACAGTTTTTAAAAAATAAGAATTTTAATTAATATAATTTTTTATTGTGAATTTTTTTTTATGGAATTACATTAAGAGATTCATAAGAAATAGTTATTAAGAAAGAAGCAATGTATTAAATGATATTCAAAATATAAAAAATGATATTTTACAATAATTTACATTTTTTCGCTATTTGGGATGTAAAAATACTCCAGGTGACTATTCTTAGATTAATATTCAAAATAAATTATTTTTAGTATTAAATTGGATTTTTCTGTAAGGGATCCCATGTCAATCGTAATTCCGATCACTGCTTATTATATAGTATTTGTTCGTATAATTAGCGGTAGGTACGTTGCACGCAAAGCGTGCAACACAAGTAGCGGTTCGAGTAGTAAGACTCTTCAAAGATCGCTTAATCCTATTTGGGACCTACTTTTAAAACGTGCGGGAGAGAAAGTAAGAGGAGCTGCCGATGAAGTGACGGCGGTCGCGTGCTTGAGAAAGTAAAGTCCCTTTCGCGCATAGAGATGTACACTTGCGTATACACTTGCGCCGATATACGCGGCTGTGTGTATACCATATATTATATTTGCCAAACCGATCTATATGGGTCGCGAAAGGAAGTTAGTATGACTAGCGATACATAAGAGCTTCATCTCGATCTCCTCATCTTGTTTGGAAACTTTTACACTCTAAAAAATTATTTTGCATTAAATTATAATTCATTATAGCATAGAAAAAAAAGTAAACGTAATAACACAAAAATTAAGATGGAAATTGAAGAATGGATAGGAAATTCCGAAATTAATTAACCGTTGATTAAATTAAAAAATTAATCTGCATTAATACTTATTAATTTAAGATTATATGTTAATTGCATTAAATGCACTTTGCGCAATATTTTACATAGTTTGAGATTAAATTAAGATTAATTCGCATTATTTAATTTTACATTGTACATTAAGTTATTGCATATAACGCATCGCGCGCAATATTTTACAGAGTTTCTAACGGAGTTAATACATCATTCATGAAGCAATAAGCCTTGCAAATTATTGGAGCAAGTATGATAGCACATTTTCCTTTTACGAGGAAGATTACGAATAGAATCCTTTTATATCGCTCTAATTAACGTCATTCTTGTGTATTACACGTGAAGTAGTAGCTATTTAAGATAATTACTTTACGATTTTTGCGATAAAAAAGATTTTCATTTCATAAGCTTGATTCCTTGAACTTACTACTCAACGTATCTCGAGTATAAAATAATGTTACGCTTTTTAACTTTTTATAATCCGATTTTTATTAATTATTTGTCATTAACAAAATGATGATTATGTTATTACTCTTCGTAATATATTATTACCATTCATTAGCGATGAATAATAGATTTAAAATGTATAAATTAATTAAATAAAAACTTTTTATATCTCTAAAATTGCGATACTATTTTAAACAGTGGGTTACTATTAATTTCCAAATCTTAAAATATATTGCGACAAACATTTTAATGTCGCGCAACAAAATTTCTATCAAGCTACATTTATTAAATGTCAATTGGATGGCAAAAAAATTTGGTCAAAAGTTTTGCGTTCAACAAACTATTAATAACGTATATTAAAAAAAAACAACTCTAGAATTAGTTATATCTTATTAAATACCAAGAATAATAATTAATATTCAAAACGGCCACTTTTAGTTTTGATACTTTAAGGTGCTTCGGGAACACTTCGATGATGCCACGTATCTTTTCAAATAAATTCTCCTAGGTAGCCATAGAGCTTCATCAACAGACGAAAATTTTGATGCAGTCTTTTTGATACTTGATAAGATATAACTAATATTCCAGAGTTTGTTTCTTTTTAATATACGCTACTATAATAACGTATATTTAAAAAAACAAATTTTGAAGTGTGACAATTATATCTTACTTGGGTAATAATTTGATAAACATACAAAACTGTGTGGCTAAACTTTTTTCTCACACATTCTCTGTACACATCTTCGATTTCAACAGATAAAGGCTATAGCTTTTAGACAACGGCATTTCATCGTCTGTCCTTTTCCTATTTCCGCAGAAATTATAGCTTATTATTAGATAAACTCGTTACTCTCTCAATGCTCGTCAATGCATCAATGTAGTAACGTGATTGCGCTGACACATTGCCTTTTTTCGCTCTGGTTAATATTACATGCAGTAGTCATTGCATTCCATGGGTAGATATTTATCTATTCGCGTCACAATAGTTGCGCGGGCACGTATTGTATACGCAAAAGACTGTGTAACGTCGCACCGTCGCCTAATTGTATCTCGGCATCTTAGGCTTCCTTAACATTGCGCAATATAAAACACGGACTCATTTTTCTCCTTTTCTTTTCATTCTCTTGCAACACACATTAATGCTTCTTTATTTCAATTAATTCACTAACTTGCACGCGCCTGAGATAGCTATCGAGTTGTGCATTGACTTTTTAGGAGGCTTCGATTGCGGATCGCATACAATCGAATCAGCATAACTCTAATTGCAAAATAATAAGTACTTGAATTTTTAAAATAAATGCGGTTTATTAAAAAAATATTGTAATTATTTTTAAAGAACAAAAGTTTAAAAACAAAAAGTAAGGAAAGTTGCCGAATGAGTTTAAGTTATTCTCTCTTTATTATATTTTCCATTTCATTATACTTATTTGTACATAAATAAACATTAGAAATTGTAGCTTGTTTTAAACACCTATTATGTTTATCTTTTCACTGATAACAAATTAATTTGTTATTAAATGAAATTTTGATATCCCAGCCCGTTTACTTATATTACATATTGCAAAACATACAGCTCTAAAAGATATTAGCTTGTTTTTTATCCGTATAGAATAATAATCATTATAGATAGTGATATCTAAAGAACAGAAGAAGAAACTCTCTCAGACTTCCGGCAATGAGAGACATAATTTGTTCGCGAAGTCGCGATAAACACACGACGGATACACCGGACTTTCGAAGTTCACGGAGAAAGTTACACTTGGTTGACTCTAGGTATAAAGGCGGGTGCTAAAGTTGTCTAGACAAATAAAAGAAGCAATGATGATTTCGCGATCGTGCTCTCCGATTTCGACCCAGTTCTTGCACACTTTGCGCGGATTCCCATTCGGCGACATTCTTACGCCGCGAGTCGCTCTCTACAATAGAATCTGGTCGGAGAACACTTTCGATTTTAATTCAGCTCGTTCTTCATGCCAATTTTTTTCTTTAATAGATGCAATTCATTGCTGTTAACGAACCTCATTAATCAGGTAGGCTTATTTATCTATGTTATGTTAAAGCGAGCGCATGAAAGGTATCATATATTTGGTAGTATATATTAAAAACTAATTAAACGTTTATAACAAAAAGATCAAATTAGTTTTAAAATGTAATTTCTATAATTAGGAGCAGTAGGAATTTATCACTTCGTTGCAGTTCGAACCCGCATATTTAATGGTTCGCGTTTTGTCACTCTCACTAATGCGGATAAGCGTTACGTTTCAAGCTTGCTGTGGTCAGCTGGATCACGTTTACTCAAAGAGATAGTTCATGTAACAACATACTAATCCAATGTCTTGGTTCGAGGTGTCAAAAAGGAGAAAGGAGTTAATAATGCGTTGTACATGACGTATGTAACATCTTTTACTTTCGTTTTCAGCTAGAATATAATTTGCATAAATTTTTGACGTTTTTGCACATATAAACATACAAGTAATGGTTTGTGTTTCTAATTTTTTATAATATTAATTTTTAATTTTAAACTGTTAATTATTAAAGAAACAATGATAATCCAATATCCTAAGTTAAATAACATTTTATTACTTTTAATTTCTATGTCAAAATATAAATTAATTCATTTTTGTGATTGAATTGCTTAGTTTTAAAATAGATATATCCATGTAAATAATAAATTAAAGAGTCATATTTAATATTAATTCATTTCTTGAGTTAAATTATTTAACTCCATTATTTTACTTAAATTAACGACATATTGAGTAGGAGTGACAATCTGATGAAAATTCATTTCACTTTTATAATAAAAAATAACTCAAATTGGACAAAATTTGAGTTATTTTTAATTATGTACATTATGAATTTATAATATTGCTCATAATTACAATGATTTTATTGCAACATTCTATAAACCGAATATCGCCACAATTCCTTATTCACAAAAAAATTATCCAAGATTCCTAATGTTACCTTATAATTTGATGAATCAACGCGGTTGTATATCATAAAATACTAATTTCCCGTTTTTTTTTCAGAATAAACTTGTTACACATTGAAAAAGTTGATAGCCACATTCTCGTCTTACGTCCTTGTAATTACGATATTACCGAAACGGATCCACGAGATTCATAATTTATACCATCAGCGCGTAGGAATGTTATGGCAATCAGCGAAGGCCGATCTCGAAAGTGATTAGAACTGCTCGTCATCGTTCACCGATCATGATTGCAAAGCTCGCGGGCGAATCCCCTGACAATCATAATTCGTCTTCACGCAAATCTAAGCATGAAAGTAACATATTAGAACTTTACGTCGAAAAATAATCTTATTAAGATTGTTTTATCACTTTTCTTCGACTTTCACCGTCGTTAAACAACAATTCATAGCGCAACGGTTTCCTCATGCCATCGTGAATTCGTAAGAATGGGAATGTCTCGAATAAAACGGCTTCTTCTTCTTAATGGGCCGAATTGCTGATCTTAACGAGTTAAGGACTTATCGAAAATTCTGAATTGTAACTTTACAAACAATTTGTGATTTGAGATTTAAATAGTGCTAACCCAGATTGCAAAAATATTTTATTACATATTAACTTAAAATATGTTAACTTAATTAAACCAATTTAGAAGAACGCGGCGGATACAATCGTATTATAAAAAATATACAAATGAGATTAGTATATGAAAAAACATTTACTAAATTTTGATAACATTTTTTCAATTTTAGCAACAACTAAACATTTACCTATAGAAAGTAAATATTTATTAAATAAAAAAATGATGGTTGAATCAAGTTAATGGTTTTTTTACCAAATATATACATATAAATATAAATTCTTACATTTAGTATATATTTAGTTAATATTATTTAAACATTTATTAAAATTTAGTACATTTTTCAGTGTATATGATAGTTTATTTGTATCCTCTGTATTTCTTTTTTTAAAACACTAAGGACCGATTGTTCCAGTTTCAAATAAACTATGTGGTAATTTACTTATTGGATAAACAAAAGAGTAAAAGAGTAAGAGCATAAGAGAGTAAGAGTAAGACAGTGAGCTGAAGTTTGGCAAAAGGTGGAACAATCCAGTCTAAGGACAACAGTTAAATAATAGTTCTTTCTTAAAAAAAGACACACACAATCTTATAAATATTATACAATATTTTCTAAAAGTTAAAGTATAATATGTAAGAATCACTTAAAAATGTTAGTGTATCTGTAAAAATTAACCCAGATACAAACAATCTATTGTGTATAGTAAAGGACCGGAAAATTATTATGTATACTAAGGGATATAAAGAACGAGATATTTTTGTAAAGTACAAAATTCAAGAAGTTTCCATTTTTCATGCTCTTTTTAAATAAAACAATAGTCCGCACTCATTCTTAGAACGGTCGACTGCAGTTAATTGTTTCAAACTGTTTCCTAAACGTCCACAACGGACCACAACGGTCCAGCGAAGTGTGAAGATATATTTCGTGAATTAGAAATGCTCTATCTTTAGGGCTTTTTACAATGCAAAACAAGAAGATCAATTTTAATTAAAAGATTTTAACTTTATTTTTATAACACGAAAGCGAAACATCCTTATTCGATCAAAACAGACCTTGTCTAATAATATTTCTTTTTTGAGTCAATTTATATTATACAATTTATATTATACAATTTCCAGTTCAGGCAAACTGCTCGCCGATTATTTATTAATCTTGATACACAGTTCTAAATTGAAGATATAGCCATATAATAATATTACATATTAAACTAAAATACAGTTTAATAATAACGTTAAAGCCCTTTAAATTATTAAAAATAATTTTTTGCAAAAATATGCATTATTTTATAAACAAGATATTCGATCACTACTTAACAAATTCTTCGGATTACAGATGTTTGATGGTAGATATAAAATTTTTTTCTGCGTAATGATTTCTACATGATTTGTGATGTACTTTTGTCTGTGTTTTTTGAAATATTTACACGAACTCTCACCTTAATTAATAAGATAGAAATGTCAGATGTCTGTAACTTTCTAGTAAGAAATTAAGTACCTGCATCTTGCTCATCCTATAGAAGTTATGAACAAAGGAACAATGCGATGAGAGATTAGGTGGACCATCGTAGATTTTGGTGACATTCAAATGTCATCCTTTGCAATTCTAGGAGATGTGATCCCTTTTGAATCGCGCTCTTTTACGGTAATATTGTCCATTTATCTCGGATATTTGAAATAAAATATTACTATATACTAGCATTATGACAAACGCATTATCATCACTAACACAAAAAAAATATATATATATATAATTTATAATGAAAAAAGTTGAAGTTACTCCGAAATTATTGCATATCTTTCCTGGAAAATCTCCATCATTGCCGGATGTTAGAAGGTATTACGAAAACTCGGTGAGACCGATGATGGATAAAAAAAGACAAAGTAGGAGAAAAGAAGAGTCATTCTGGATTATCGGATAATCAAAGATCTTCCCCGCAGGCACTGGTTAGTTTTATTTTTTTTTTATTCGGATGCCGAGGATTGGTGGCGGCGCCGGCGGCTGTCACCTCGCACGCGACAGTGGGGAGACACTGCGAGAGAGTTTTACGTACTGAAATGAAACTACTCGACGGAGAAAGTGAGAGCAGACGTAGCGGTGCCGGCGGACATTGACGACGAGCAGGCGTTCTTCGGAGTCCCTCGACGAGAGAGGATAGACATGGTGCGAGCCTTCCACATGGCGTGGAGCTTCGCCACCGTGTGGTAATCGATACGTTTCATCGGTCGTTCATAAAGTGTTGGGTTTCAAAAAAGAAATTTTTCTTTCGGAATCGGGAGAATCAGATCGAGAGATTGGATAATCTTCAGTGTAAGACAGGGTCAAAGAAAGCAAGTGCAAGTGAAGAAAAAAATGAAAAAAAGGCGGTGGCCTTTTAAAGATACGAAAGAGAGGAATCCCAAAGCTTGACAATAACGGAACTAAGACGGTATTTCGAAAATTCGAACACGGCTTTGTTAGTCACCGAAGTGACAAAACCTTATCATGTCGCGATAACGCACGACTACGCGAACAAGACGTTATATAGCTTCTTGCAATAGTCTCGAGAGTACAACCGCAGGTTCGGTTGATCTTGCTGTTCTGAATATGTAGATTACGAGTGTACGGGCGTTCCGTGATTGTGGAATTGGAAGATAATCAACGACGAACAATATCTTGCGGTGATACGGAAACAACCACCCGTTGCGACGGTACCTCAATTGTGTTATGGTGCTGAGGACTACCTCGGTCATACGAGGCATCGAGCGTGCAGAAGGAATAGTGTCCTGGCTGGTTCCTCCTGAGAAATCGTTCGCATTGCTTCGATCAGCCGAAGAGAAATCCGGGAAGGTCACGTCTGTTGAATCGGTGAGTGCAATCTCACGCCGATTTGTTTCCCCCTCTCGTAGACCAGTGGTCTATTTTATTCCTCGCGTTTTCTATTTTCTAATTTTAAAAAGCGCTAATATAAAAAGAATACGTGCGAAATCTGGGAATGGTTCACACGAATAAGATAAAAGCAGAGACTAACGAATATTGTTAGTAGCTTGGTGTGAATATTATATAAAATACTTCTTAAAACTATGGAAAGAGGAGGGAATATTATTTACTTAACAGGGAGAAAGCAATTCGAAAGAGAAAAGTCTGTTGCATTTCTATAACAAGATGCAATTTAAGTTCATAATTTGAGATCGTCGTATGTGTAGTTCATTATTGCGGAGAAACAATATTAGAAGCAGGTGTTTGCTAAAACAGTGCAACGCGATGAAAGATCTATCTCACGATCAAAAGCACGTTTCTTTTTCTTCTTTTTTTTTTTGTTAACAATGCAAGATGAACTTCGTCCATTGATCAACTTAATAAATGAGAACTTTCACCCATTTTATCGCGCGCTTGATTGTACGAACGATAATCGTGTATGTGGAGAACACATAGCAAAGATAAAATTTATTCAATTTATTGTCGGAATCGGCGTAATGGATGAAGGTACATAGAACGGAATGCCCGGTTTCGTTTCGTTTCGTTTCGTTAAATTTAATGTGTGATTAAACGGCAGTTACTATAAAAGCGGGGAGAAAGCAAGATCGGCTTCGTGGAGAGCACCTATCTTTCCAAAGAGAGGCTATCAGTCGTTTCTTACGTATAAAAAGTGTGTTAAGCGAAAAGCGCAAGCCGATGCGTGCGGTGATTTTGACGCCTGGAAGCGATCGGTGCCAGATTCGCAACCTGGATTTCAACATAATACGACATTAAGTTTAATAATCGCGTTATGCTAATGATTTCTAGGCTTAATAATAATATAGACTTAATAATAGGAGCCTGTTAAGGAAGGAATGCTCCGATTGAATATCAATTTTAGATAATTCACAATTGCATTAAAATTGGTTTTAAAAAAAGAGTATCTTCTTGTAACTGAATAATTCATTTTATGAGACTGGATTGTCTACTAAATTTTCCGCACGGATTTCACCTGCATACTCCACCTTTACCAAGCAATTGTATTCATTAACTCAATTCATGCAGAAACTTGTTCCAAAGATATAAAATAGTGGCCGACAAAAACGTTACGCTCCTCGAGATTTTTAGACAGACACGAAAACGTATACATTTTTAGTAATTTACGAGAAGAAAGTTCCCTCTGATTTCGGAAGGTAGACATGGTTTCGTAAAATGCACGTGATCGTTGGTTTAAAGCGCGATTTCGTGTCACGTGGCGCCTCAGAAGAGGTTTTTTTTAAGCTGCCATCCTCGTAGGCAGTGAAAGTACTTCCGTTCTTTCTCAAAACGAAACGCTGGCGACGTCGCATTGAGGATGCACGCTTCGGTACCGTCGTACACGCATTGCCCAAACACTTCTCATGGTTTACGTAACAGAATTCGATAGAGGTCTGAAGAGAGAAACGTGGAAGAGTTGTACCAGCAGGCTTTTAACTTGTCACTTAAATCGTCTAGCAATAAGCGTCGTGAGAGTGAATACATCTTATAATTCTCCATAAGACCCGACTTACACATTTTTTATTAACGTGCTAATCTTTTAGAAAATTAAAGAAAATTAGCTAAGACAATATAAAAATTTATAAATATTAAAATTTATAAATTATATTCTTTTAGTTCTTCTGCTAAAAGACTAACACGCTAGTCATTAGTAAAAAGGCATCATGTAAATCAGGCCTAAAGCAAACAATCAATAGAAATATGTTGATTCATCCTTCTTTTGATTTTTATCTCGCAAAATGCGATTTTTACATAACTGTCCGCTGAAAATCAATCATTATTGCACATCTATCATTTGTGATCTTGAAAATGGCCCAGAAATGAAGTGGCCAGCGCGCGAGAAAAGATTTGTTACACAATGGAAAGTGTTCGTCACGAAAGATCGGTGAATTAGACCGCGAAAATGCTTACTCTTTTCAAGGCCGTGAATAAGATCCACGGTTGCGACGTCAAGATTTCTTCAGAAACCGGTTTCTATCCTCCGAAAGGAAACGCGGATGGGTTTTTGAAACATATTAATAAGGCACAAAGACGAATTTCGAACATATCTATATTGAGTCCGTTCAAGTCTTCACTTGCGGTATTTCCTATCGTTTTGCTTCGGCAGAGAAAGACGATAGAAAACAGAAGCTACCACATATGACATATCCGGTGCGATTGCAACAATAAGAATGAGCAATCGAAAGATAAAAGTCTCTCCGCTCAATGCTACGTGAATTTGAACAGGTTCGGTCTGTATAAATTTATACAACAGAGTCAGCAATATCAAGAGTTAGCTATTATCTTAATGGCTAAGTAAATATAACAAAGTTAAATTTATTTGTTCCAATGTAGATTAACGTTAATCTCGGTTTAATTTACTTTTCATCGTATCTCAAAACCTATTTCTGTTAATATAGATTAACTTTAATCTTCATTTAACTTACTCTTTATCTTCTTCTAGTTTTAAGAATTATAAAAAGATAAAGAGTAAGTTAAACCGAGATTAAAATTAATCTATGTTGGTAAAAATGAACATAGTTCTTAGAATTAGAAAACGATGAAGAGTAATTAAACCAACTCATACGGCACACTTTATTTGAGAAATATCTTGAGAATGTTCTTAGGATACAGAATGTTCTTGGGAGATTTATTTTATATAAGGGAAGTAAATCTACACACATTGGTAATCTTTATTATTATATTTTAATTTGTTATTATATTTTTCTCGATTTAATTTACTTTTCATTTTTCTAATTCTTAGAATTAGGAAAAGATAAAAAGGAAGTTGAACCGATAATTATCATCTGCATTAAATAAATAAGTGAACTGATCCTGGAAACGCACTTAAGTTATTATAAATTCTCACTATCATTACATATCATTTCCATTATTATGAAGAATCTCGGCAATATATCAGTATAGATACACGTGATGATAGAGTACTTACTGAGGTATATAATATGCAATTTCAAAATATATAATACACGATATCGAAACCAGAATTATTCTCTTATGCATTAGGTACATTATACGGAAAATTAATTCCGTGCCGATAATAGATACGACGGTTAATAATGCGCGCACAATGTAATAGCGCTTCATTTTCAGGGCGAAACGTGATATTATTTAGTTTTATTATATAATTCCGGACGCACGCACGTACGTTATCACCGACATTTATCGTCGTAGCTCGGCGGCGCGTGCAGAGCTTTTCTCCGTGACGCTTGGCTGGTTCTATTGTTGTTGTTGTCGGCTATTAGAGTGTATGACAGGGTACGCGATGCATCAAAAGAAAATCATAACCGATCCTAGCGCAGCGGAACGCGCACGAGAGAACAATTATCCTTCGATTTGGGCGAAAGTAATGGTGAGCTCCCGCTCGACGCCCGGAGAAAGTGATGGGTCTTCACGTTCTTAATGCTGATTCACACGCGGAATTCGATGTACCGCTTCGTACGCGGGACGCACGTGGATCACGGGAGAGGAAAAGGGATATGATTGGAGATCCGATCTCCGTGTGGGTGTTTGCATGTGCGTGCTTTCACTAACAGCTGAAAATGGATGCGGGCTCCGACCGGTATACAACTGATCACATACATTCTTTTATTTATATATCTTTAGATATTAAATTTTATGTAAACACACGTCCAACCACACTATAAGAAAAGGATATAAAATTATGTAAATTGTAAATAATATATGAAAAAAATTACTTAATTTATAGTGGAAAAATGTAAAATTGTGCGTTTCTACATAAATTAGTATTCTTTTATCTTTAATAGTATAAATATATCATTAAATTAGATTGAAAAATTATATACAATAACAGAATATTTTGTAGTTTCCATGTAAATATATGCACATTGGTTTAATATTATATAACATAATGGTAATATATTGCACATATTATTATTTGTATTTTTATATTCTTTTTTATTTTACACGTCAATAATATAGCTTAAGAAAAATTATACATAATTTGTTGAATTAATGTTTAAATATTTCTATAAACTTAACTTTTCATTTGTAAATTTACTTTGACAAATTGTTTATAATTACTATAAAGAAGAATATAATTTTATTTGTAAGTTGTAACTTTACTTCAAATACCTGTAAATATACACCTTTAATAATGAGTTCCAAAATTACCCACAATAATTGTTGTAGTCTTATATGTAATTGTTAGAGGAGATCGCAACAAAGTCTTCCTTGTCAATTATTCTTTTACTACAGATATGTGACGTTCTTTTAGCCGTTCTTTTCCTGAGTTCTTCGATCAGATAAAAGTGTTTCAATTTATTACATACAATTCACTCATGAAATTGTTATGGAAACAGATTGAATTTTTTAGATGTAATTATCAGTGTAGAAAATCATGAGATCATATTTGATTTAGAAAAAACTATAATAATTTTCTCTGAGAGATATTTAAATTTTGGTTCACAACATCCTAAATGTTACAAAAGGGGTGTGATTTACGGAATGATTAACAAAATATTGCAATTATCTTACCCGAAATTTCATTAAAAAAATCAGATTAATACGATTACTATTTTATTTAAGAACTGTTATCCTCTTCTCTCTCTCTCTCTCTCTCTCTCTCTCTCTCTCCTTTTATATTTTCTACAATACACACTAGAATAAAATATTATTGCAACATAACTATCTCACATAATGAACGAAATAATGACATCAACCGATACTTTACTATACCATATATAAAATCCTTTTCAGAGGAATTCTCTCACATAACTAAGGGAATCAATTTAGAACTTGTGTGTCTTTTCTATTCCAAATACCCTAAAGAAATATATCACGGGTAAAGGTATTTTAAATCCAATCTTACATCATGATGTGGTATACATACAAGATTTCATATCATGATTGTGACGCATCTTATATTAGCCAAACCAAGAGACAGTTGAAAACGAGAGTCGCTGAACATTCTAAGGATATAAATAAAAGAACTGGTTCCCTATTAGTAATAACTGAACATAGAGTGTCGTGCGATTATGATTTTAATTGGAAAGAGGTAAAAATTTTGGATAATAAACCTTCTTAAAAAACTAATTTCGGAGATGGTACATATCAAGAGACAGAGACATGGTTTAAACAAACAGAACGACACCGAATCCCTTCCAGAATCATATATTCCAATATTACAGCTATTGTCCCCCTAACGTTCCCCCTTCCTTTCCATTTCCTCAGAGATCCCTTTCCTTCTCAATTTGTTATTCCTATAGTTTCGTTGTTAGCTGTATTATCACTCTTTGGACGTTTTTAAAATAATTCTTTCAATTTGACGAATTCGTGATATCGTTGCGCTATTATATCTTTTAAATGCGAATCAGTTATAACAGAAATATTAACACAAGTAAGAATCTCAAGTCAAGTACAAAGCTTAAATATTAATTACAATTAAATTAATTACAATTAAATTAGTATTGTTTTTCATTTACTGTTACATTGGAAAATTTTAAAATTAAGTCAAGTCACTGGAAACATATTCGAGAATTTCGATCATTATATCACAATTGATGACTAATGAAATAAATTGATTAATGAAGAAATGATATAGCGAAGCATGGAAATTATATTCACTGTATACTCAGAAGAACTTTAATTTGTAATATTCAAACCGTTTTTAATATTTGACCTGTTATGTAAGATAGGATTTGTTTCTATGTTTTAATATTGGACTTAGTATATAAGGTAGGATTTGTTTTTATGTATTAATATTGAAAAGATCTTAGTTTAAGGACGAAACGTTTTTTTAAAAATTTGGAAAACATTAAATATTAGCTATCAAGAACTAGCATTGACTCTTAGCTCTTTTTGCCTTTTATTAATCTGACAATAATTCGAATAGTAATGTTTTTTTAGATCTGAAAATAATTCTGTTGGATTATCAAAATAATTATGTAGTATGCTTAAGTATGATGAACAATGTTGCAAAAAATTATGACATTTAACAATCAACTTAAGCGTCTTACGTAATTACTTTGATGATCTAATAAATTTATTTTTAGATCTTTCTAGATAAATTTTTAGCGAAACCATTCTTTCTGTCTAAGTGACTTTAAATAATTGTAGTAAAACAAAAAAATGCCTTTATTAACGAAACTGTAGGTTTACATTTAATCCCGAACTTACTATTAAAGGAATAAAAACAAACGAAAAAAGAAAACAAATATAAAGTTATTATCAAAATAATTAGCATTTATTATTAATAAAGAAGTATCGTATATAATTGGTCTGGGTTTTTTTTTTCCCCAGTTGAACTCCTTTACCGTTTATTTTTCTCCTTTCTCTCCAACGTAGATAGAAAGATAGAAAAGATAAACTGTGCAAGAAATTCAGCTCAAAAGAACAGATCTAAAAGATCAATGTATGTAGAATTGCGTGATTAACATTTTAATGTTGATAAGTGTGATAAGCATGGTTGGGTAGTGCTAAATTAAAAAGATAAAAGTTAAGTTAAAAAGTTAAAAAGTTAATTAATTTTAACTTAACTTAGTTACATTGTAGACTCTTAACTTTTTAACTTAATTTAGTTACATTTTATCGGTAATTATTAACTTTTAATTTGATTTTTTTTTTAAGTTAATCCTCAGATTAACTTAAACACAATGCAAGAGAATAATGAGTATATAATTTAGTAATTTTATATTGTATAATCGTTACTTGTGAACAAAAATAACTAGATTCTTTAATAAATATGCTGTAAGAAAGGAAAAATATGAAAAATTATGTAAAATGGTCAAACTTTTTCTCTTTTTTTTAGTTGTTGGTTCAGACCAAATTTAACTTTTAATTGTTCAATTATTTTTTTTATTAACTTAACTTTTAATTCAATTAATTTCATTATGGATTAACTTGTATTTTAATTAAGTTAAATTTTCGAGGCTGTTAACTTTAATTTAATTTAATTAAAAAAAAAAAGTTAACTTACCCAACCCTGGTGATAAGTTCTAACTTGATTTCACACAATTTAATACGTATATCAGTCTTTTACGTCTATTGAAGTACGCTTAACGGAGCTGCAAATCTAAAAAGAAAAACACAGTTATCTGTAGTTTTGTTATCTATAATTCAAAGGAAAGAGAAACCACAATATCGAGAATCGCAGTTGGGAATTCTAAAGATCGGGGCAAAAGGCATCGCGTTATAGTAATCGAACACTTTCACGGTGAAAATCACCGTGCTCAACATGGTTTCACGTGCATTCGTCGCGTGGTGGTATTTCATGATGACAAAGGTAATTACAGGGAAAATAGCAGGCGGGAGGTTTCGGATTCTTTGGAGAACCATATGAGCGATTCGTAACTTCCGCCGCCAGGGCGGCTGGTGGTACTGCGTGAACGTGAACTTCACATTGTCGTGCACGCAAGAAGTATACTTTCACTTCTGGTGGATCCACGCGACGTAGAGCCAATGACCTACTAACACATCGAATCTACTAACGTTCATCTTCACTCACGATTGACGATGGCCCGACAAGGCCGTCCACTAAGATTATTTAATGAACAATTATATCCTTCCATTCTTGTTTTTTTTTTAGCATTTCTAACGCTTCGAAAACTGACCCCTATTTGTCTATGGCCAATTCATGGCAACGATCAAAATCAGTGTCTGGGAAAAATCTATTCATTACACGTAGATATTTTTGTGCTTATGATAAAAATTTATTGATTATTTAATTAATGCAGAATTATTTTTTAAAAAGTTAGCGAACTAATATTATAATTACATAAGCGATTGGAAATGTGGAGATTTCAGGTTTCAGATTTTAGAGACGTTAATTATGAGGAAGACTTATATTAAAGTGTTACTAGCGCGTCGTTTTCTCTCGCTAATGCCGTTCATGGGTGATAATTTCATTCAACAGAAATGCTGATGGATTTAAAGCACGTTCGGTAAATCTTTCTCGTGTATAAATGGCATGATCTTTGGTTCCGGATGAACTTCTTTACTTTCACTCGTTACGGAAGATCGTGACGCAAACTGGATTTCGTCCCAACCAGTCAAGAGGAATTCATGGGCCACGTGGAAGTTATTTTCGAGTTTGTTTCATTTGCCTTTAAGCATTGCCGCATGCAAGAGTTCCCTATGTATTTATGTCAACCCTTAAATCACGGATAATAGAATTTAAATTTAAAAGAAATAATTGTCAAATATTGAAGAAACTTCCCGTTACGAGCAATTGTAGATTATATGTTTAATAAAAAAAGTATCAGTAAAGCCTTTAAAAATCCTTACCTTCTAAAAATACAACAATAATAATAATAAACTTGTTGACTGCAAATACTAAATTGGCATGTAGAATATGTATCATGTTTTCTACCTCTACATTACTTTTATCATTTTATAAACAGGAGCAATAATTATGGATGGCCAAAAGAAAGTTCTTGGATTTATCGCGAAACTGCTACCAATAATTACAGTGATACGAATAGCGTGGCGTTCCTTAACGTCGGACCAGAATCTTCGATTCTACTTGACTGCGAGTCCGACTATGATGCGCATTTCCTTTCTCTAGGAATCAGGCGTTCTAATATGGCGCCCGATAGTGATTAACGACTCGTGAAACTCGAGGAGAAAATCAGCCTGAATTGAGTAGTGTCAGATTGTTTAGGATCCAAGTATTATTGCACATAGAAAGACCTCTTAGACTAATCGTCTCTTATCTGATACACATTTAGAAAAGTAAAATATAGCTTGTGTTACAGAACTGTTTGTAATATACATCTTGTTACAATAATCGTTTTGTAAATTTTTACTGTTTTTAACAATTATATATAATAAATTTTAACAATTTATACTGTGTATTATACGAGGGGAAATTAGAAAGTAAAGTGAACTTATTTATATTGTACGTACAAAACACGTTAGCAAAATAATGTATACATTATTTCTCAATATAATCGCCCAACCTAATAATGTACAATGTGCTCTTTGCTTCCTTGCTTTTGTGTAACAGTTCACAAGTCTTCATAGGTCCAATTTTTCATTATCTGGTTAACTTATGGTTATGTTTAATCTGATGTTTTATTCAATGGGCTTTATCTATCATGATATCCACCATCTATGAAGAAAGTTCCTGGCTGCCCTCAAACACATATGCACCACTCCCTAAATTTTAATACAACTGCTACTTTTACCTTGTTATAATAACATCACTTTGTTATAATAACGATTTGATAATGACATTGTGAACTTTTTATGATGGTAATGGTAACATCAGAGTTAGAAAAGTCAAACGTTATTTGTAACAGGTTGAAAAAATCATTCGTTAATGAAAAAAATAACTCTTAATTTGTAACGCGTTACTTTTTACTCGTTACTTTTACTCATTACTTGTTACGCGTTACTCGTTACTTATTACTTTTTTCAGTAACGCGTAATGGTGACAAGTTACTTTTCAAAGTGACTCTTCTAACTTAAGCATAACTTTAGCATTTAGTTAGTTAGCGTTACAATCATAAAAAATTGCAACAACGTCATCAAATTTTTTTCTATAAAAAGTAACAACAAAGTAACTGAAAAGTAACGTTTGTCAATCCTAATTATTTATTATCATTAAGGTTTACGGAAAAAGATGTTAAAGATACAATTGGTTTCACACAGTTATATTAGGTAAAATTACAAGTTGAGCATAGATTTGTTAATCGATTTAACTCGTTAATCAATTTAAATGTAATTGATTGCGTAATTTAACTAAAATGATCCAAGTGACACCGGGAAAAGATCCCTTTATAAGTTGGTGAAAAGACTTTTTTAGCAAAAACCAAAAACCATAGCGAGTCGTTGCTGGAAAGCATCATGTCGGACACCGTGTCGATTTGTGTATCGTTTAAAGCCTTGATGGAAAGCACTTACTTCTATTGTATCCAATCGTGCCGTGGCGTGTCGTTGTTGGAAAGCATCATGTTCGACCACTGTGACGATGTGTGTCACCTATAAACCTTGATGGAAAACTGCCAATGTTATGATCAATATTCGGAAAAAGGGACTGAGTGCATTTTTTAAATTGCAAATAACTTTTTAAATATTGATCATAATAGAGAAATATTATAACATATAACTTCTCAAAGACATTATATAAATATATATAACGTTTAACTGTTCCTATTTGTTATAGTATAATAAAAAAGTATCAAGTTATTTTAATTTTTATCAAAATCAAAATTTTGTAATTAGGCCCATCCCCTCAATTATAATAAAAAAAGTAAATAGAATGAAGTTTACAGCGTGAGCGCCCAAAGCGGGTGGACCTCATTGTCTATGAGACGTTCCAAGCGTCAAACGGCAATTGGACTGCGCGCGGGACGATGAGGTGAGAAGAGTAGCGGAAGGCCCTGGTAGCAAGCTGACATCAAAATAACGTCTTTTGACGTCAAAATGACGGCCTTTGACGTCAAAATGACGTCAAAATAACGTGTGTTGCTACCTGGGGGCGGAGTCGAATCGAAAATCAGCTGAGAAGTGCAAATCGTACCGAGACCTACTGTAAAGCATTAATTGTTCTTATTCTAATTACAATTACAGAGTTAATCAATTAACAATTAAATAATTATAATCTGTTCACAATTACTTTTCGCAATTACTTCATTTAATTGTTTTCAGCAATTAATAATTACGAAATATAATTACGAAATATAATTACTAATTGAATTAAGAATTATATTATAATTGTAATTTGTAATTGGTAATTGAATTACAGTTTTGCACAACTCTGCATCAATGTAAGATTAATTTTAATCTCGGTTCAATTTACTCTTCATCTTTTTCTTAGATTTGTTGATCGAGATTAATGTTAATCTTACATTGATGAAACCAGGAGTTTCACCAGAAAAAAAGATAAATAGTAAATTAGAGTTTAGAAAACGGTGCATATATGTTTTCGAGGGCATCTAAAAATCTTCTTTATAGATGAAATCCAAAGACTTGTGGACTGTTACACAAAATTCGTTGCAAAACTGGGCGGTTATATTTCGATATAATGTGCACGTACTAACGTTTATAAGTGAGGAATAAATAAATTTACTTTACTTTCTGATTTCTCCTCGTATATAACCTTTTAATTTTTTAAAGGTGGCGAAATCAGCGTGGTGAAGAAATTTATTATATTTTATCCCGTTGCAACCACCAGACGACGAGACCGCTTGCATCCTTTGTGGAAATGGAAAACGGAATGAAGTCGATGAGCAGACTGGTTAATTGAAATAAATTCACGTGAATGCACGAATTTCTAAATGGAACGCACACCGTTCGCGGAGATCAATTGTCGATAAACGGAGTCACTTAGTGAACTTTGAGCACTTGATCTCTACCAATTTCTAATCGTTCAGTAAAACGATGGGTGCATCGAGGCCGCGTCATTGGCTTCTAGCTGCAGTCATCCTAAGTCTTTCCTCGAGTTTGATGACAAGCGAGGTAGAGCAATTTACGAAATCTGATTCCTCGGTTGTCGATGTGCGAAGAGATGAAACCAATCATACCGGGGTGGTGACAATCCGCCGGCGAAGATACGTGCGATTTCCAACAGGGTCTGCTTATCTCCTCGAGGCCGGTTCAACGCCACATGGCAGAAATTTTGGGTCGCATCCGGTCACGCGTTTCATTCCGCAGACTCAATTCCCAGGATCGTGGAGACAACACAAGTCCTTCTGGAGAACTCCCGCCGATTACAACAGACCGATGGGACCGGTGATGTCCCATCGGACACCACGACTGATATTCCGTGACAACGACTTCCTGCCGCCGGTCGGAGGTGGCGCGGCTTCCTTTTTCCAGCAGTCTAATCAGTTGCCAGATTTCGAGGACGATATCAGAGGTAATCCGCTTTCTTTTTACTTTTCACTTTTTGGAGTGATACTAAATCTAATCTTTATTACAGCCACTTAGAGCCTATATTTTCCATTTGTAGATTAATACTATTAATCTCTTTTATCGTTTCTGTTGGAAAGTCTTTAACTCTTCTGTCAATAATTTTTCACCTTTTCACTATCGTGTTTCACAAGGTTCTCGTAAAAAATTTAAAAATAAAAACGAGATAAAATTTGTGTAAAATTGTTTTTTATCGTTCAAAGGATGAAATTTTTGAAGTGTCATAATCGAATTCACACAAAAAAATAAAAAAATTTACTGAAAAATTTGATATGGATAGCCCGTGCATTGACAAAGAGGCTAAAATAAATATTTAACTGAAAAAATTATAGAGATACGTTTTTTTTACTTCCATTATAATTTCTTGGACTATAAACTATAAATTACATATAATTTCTAATAAATTTAAACGATTAAGGTTCATGTACGTTAAATACACGTTCTCGATGCTTCAAATGCAGTATTAGGAATTATAGGTTAGCCACCTCTAATACTTAGTAGACATATAGCAATCTTTCATATAGGCCTGCGTTTATCGTTACTCGTTATTCTTTGATGCACAATAAATAACTTTTCCCTTTTACTTTCTTCCTTTTCTTTGTGTGCTCGCGTAATACCGTCGTTTCTGGTAATTCAATTTGCTGTACAAACAGTGCTTCATCAACGGAGTGCTTAGAGAAGCGTGCAAATACAAAAATACATTATATGAAACTTTCAAAGTATTTTAATTATAAACGAACCAACGTGATCGAATGAACTAACTCGTAAGCGTACCTAGGATGTGTAATGCCGGTGTAACAAGCTGTGACAATCACTAATTTATCATTATGAATCATGTATATAAACCGTGTATTCAAAAATGTTGGACGGTATTTGATCTTAAACAATATTAAACTAAGTAATCTTAAACAGCTATGAGAATAGAGTCAATTAATTTTCATATTTTCTTTTCTCTTCTAATTTTAAATAATTTGTTTGAATTATTTATTGAATTAGAGATTTTATACATTTTTTTCAAGATCAAAATTGAACGGCCTATTCTTTTTGCAGGAAACATTTTTTTTCTTTTGTTTTATTATGAAGCTTTTCCAGAATAGCATCTTTATTTCAGATCTCCGGAAACAGATGCCGGATGATTACCCTAGATTGGAAACAGGTACGTGCAACTTGTCAGCGGAATTACAAAGTTTGATAGTTAGCCGTAACGATGTTATTTCAGGGAATTTCCAATTCTTTCCAAATTCGCGATTTCTGCTTAGTTGATCGCCCCGATGACTTCGTCCTCTCACGTAAACTCATAAAAATCGGACGATTAGTCGCGCAATGTCCCACTTCTTAATGGCGCGCGAAACTTATTTCCATTACAGTCGACGACTTCCGTCGTGATTCAAGACACGGAAATCGTTACGACATCGTCGACGTCGCGCTTTGCCGCCGGACAGTAGATCGTCACGCTGAACTGGTACGAGGTCCTTTTACGATTGCCCAAATGTTTCTCTATAGAAAGTCTGTTAGAGAGACGGTTAATATTACCATGCCGATACTTTTTCTATCAATCGCACTTATTACCTTGAACAGTTTTATCCTAATAGATTTCAGCAAGATTTAATCGTTTAATCGTCGTTTGACACTATTTTATTTCAGACAAATTATCATAGAATTAAATTATAAATATGATCTTCAATTATATAAAGTAAAAATCAAATAGCTGAAAGTTTAATTAATTCTTTTTGTTTTGCTCCACAATTGGAAATTTGTATTAAATTTAATACATTTCATGTTTCCCAAACGGTCCTTTAGAATTTTTGTGTTTATTATCAGATAAATATGCTAGAAAATATAAAACAGTAAAAAATTAACACAAAAATGTAACAATGACATAATTTGTATTCAAATTGTGACAGTATATTTTTTTCAATAAAGTTAACATTTATGATACGTTAAATTATCATATTTTATTCATTTATTATCTTAATATTTACATTTTAAAATATATTGTTTTGTATCATTTATTTACTTATAAATTGTGTTGTTTTGGCGATTAAGAACTTTTAAACATCAATTTAACACAAAATATTCAAATAACACAACCACATTAATTACACTCGGATATGTTAAAAATTTAATACAACGATTTTAACAAGGACTGGTTTTAACACAAATACAAAAAGTTTTTTACTCTGTATGCCCATACTATTAGTCCTGGATTTTAACTTGGGATCGTTTTATCTTTCGAAGTTCGACTTGGAGTAATCGATGAAATAAAAACGACGGCTTTACATTTAAATCCTTCAATTATTGCTCGATAATTGCATTAAGCGTCAATAATTAAGTCGAAAAATTGATTGGAAAGATTTGCATTCTATAAACAGCTTCAACTTCTCATACTATTAGGGCCACTGTATGTGTCTTGAACTTAATATGTAGCAGTCACACTTTGTCTAGTTGATCGATATTAATAAGTTTTCAATTTTAATAATCGATATCCGATTGAGAGGAGTCGCGTACTCTCGAATTCTCTCTCATTCTCGTTGTCTTAATATAGTCATATAGATTGAGATTAGATTAGTAACCGCAATGACGTCTTTCCGCGCGCAAACTTGTTCGGACGTTTTCTTCTTCGACCGAACTGGAATTGCGACCGCGCATAGTTCGACAGTCGCTCAGGACGATTACGTAACTTGACAGTCGTGGAAGACAAGAGTTTCCATATTTTCTGCAGAGATGCGCCAACAAAAAAGACCGCTGTGGAAAGGCGACGATACGTTGTGCGCGGACGGACGGAGCTGTGAATTTTTTCTAATGTGCTGGATGACTGCTGGCCTATTGGACGGCAGCTGCGGCGGCATTATGTACGCATGTTGTCAGCGGAAAGACCCTACTAAAGCTCTCACTGATTATAACCTGATCGAGTCACCTAGAGATCAATCTCGGCCACTTCCGCTGGATTTGTACACGGAGACCGACAGCGACGATCGTAAGTCCTTCCTTCGAAGAGCATGCCATCCGTATTTTAGTACCGCACTTAAAAGCATGAGATCTTATCCATAGACTTCTGTATATTATAACCGCTAACACCTAGAATTCAATAAAATGTAAAGCCGGTAGCCATATTTACTATAAAATGCACATATTATCAGGGCTGGGTAATCATTTAAAATGCCAAATATAAAATACTTAAAAAAATGTATTTAAAATGTAAAATGTTTTTCGAATCCACTTTATATGTAAAATGGGTA
>NW_017257000.1:761624-835671 GCF_001594055.1 Mycetomoellerius zeteki | reverse complement strand
TCCCTACATACATTTTAATATACATTTCTTTAAGTATTTTACATTTAGCATTTTAAATAGAATTACATTTTAAATGGCATTTTAAATGCAAAAATACCCAGCCTTGCATATTATAGAATAATATGCACCGTGTATTAAGAATATGTGCAGTTTAAATTAAATAAATAAATAAATAATAGATATTGTCGATTGTTAATGATAAAATTGAAAAATGTCTATGACGTATTGCATACTTGGTAATACGTTAAACCTTCATATCTTGTTTATGATTTTTATTCCACATTAAATGTGGTGGCACGGCTCTAATAAAAAGACCGCTGTTAGCGGTTCACTCTGTTAGATATCAAGGAGCAATGATAATTCAATCCGTTAAGTTAAATAACATTTTGTTATTTTCAAAACTTCCATATGTGTCAAAATGTAAATCAATTAATTTCAATAATTAGTTTTAAAGTAAACAATATCCACAAATTAACCTATATACATTTACTAAATAATAAACTTTTGAGCTAAGTTTAATGTTCTTGAGTAAATTGTCTAACTCCATTGTTTTAGTTAAATTAACGACATATTGAATATATATGGCGACTTATAAAAATGATAAAAAATAACTCAAATTGGGTATAAATTGACATTATGAATTTAACAGTGTAGTGTAATATATAGAAGTTTGTACATTCACTTTGTCTCTTAAGTCTTCCTTTTTTTCCTTGATCTTCCTTTAATTTCCTGTCGACTATTTTTATCACCAATTATTTCACGACTCCACACGTTCGCGTGTATTCCAAGCATGCAGTTCCACTTCTTTGCCGTTTACCTAAAAAAATTGCACAGTTTCCTTGCCTTTCATTTATCATCTTGGGTTCTTTTTTCCTTTTAATATCGATAGTTCTTTCATTCATCGACACATATTTTGTGTTCCTTCGATCTTTTCTTGATCTGCATGTACATGATATACAATTCAAGCATGTTAAATAAAAAAGTCTTGCCTCTTCACATGTATGTTTGCCTAAAAATTATTTTTATCGGTATTGTAAAATTGTGTTTTTTCCACATGATTATCCGTCTGAATTCCAATAAATGTTGACGGTCGTCTCCTTGATCTCTTTGCATTTTTCACCTCGAAATAAAAACAGTCTTGTCAAAAGTAAGTGTTCACTTGAACGAAGAAGTGTAATTCTTGTTTTAATGAATAAATCTCAAATCTCTTGAATTAATGAATAAAAAATTATACGATGGAAATCGTAGGTCACTTCTTACAAAGGGATAGTATAAACTTTTGAAATTTGTAGAAAGTGCAACAGGCGAATGGATATAGATATCATAACAGCTGTCGTTCGTGGATTAATTTTCTAATGGTGAAATGCGGTTTTTCTGCATCGCCATCGGCTCATAAAACTTTGACGATCTCTATGCTCCGTCTCTTTCCCATAATCTGCTCGATAAAACGCTTCGTTGCATTTGCGACAACCGTTTTTCGCAAGGGATCACTTTAAACAATGCGATGCACTAATAAGCGCATGAATTTGTTCGCGACTAATCGAGAAACATCCTTGTAATACCCTTCACTAAAGTTCCAAAAAAGTTCTAAAAAAGTAATTTAATAAATCTAAAAAATCTTTTAGCTCTCCTATAATTCAAATTGTAATATATTATGGAATAAAATGAACAGAGTTTTAGAATTTTTATTCTTCTCAAAGCGATGTGATTAAAAAAATAACTATATCGCATGTTTACATGTACAAAAATAGTTATCGTAATAATTATCAAGGGCATCATTTTAAATTGTTGATTTTATAATGTACATATATATGATGAATATTTCATGTGACGATTTTAACTTTAATGAATTATAAATATTATTATATTGTTTAAGTTATTTATAAAAGATATAATAATCTAAAATTAAGTGTATATGTATATAATGTATATCTTTAAATTTCCTAAATATATGTTCTTCAAATGATGGAAATTTAATTAAAAATATAATTTTCAATTACTATCAATGAATACTTGTTCTTTAATCAAAACTATTTTTTTATCAACAGTCTTAATTTAGGCTAACATTCGAACTCATGAATAATGCTATTCTTTCATCTGTCAGGCGATGTTCGAGTAAGTGAGTAATATAGCACCACGAGTTACTTGATTACCGTCAAAATTACTTAGTTACATGCAATGCAGACCAAGGTTTAACATTAAAATCAGACAGAAGGAGTTATTAAATAATCATCGCATTACTCCAAGTCCAATTTCGGCAAGAGAAGAACGGGGAAGAAACATTAATATCGTGATCGATTATTATATATCTTCGACAGTTTGCGGTTCGACTTTAAAGGCGTTGATTGTCACAGAACTATATTTAAGCGTCATTGCGCGTTATTGTAATTATAGGTTACGATAGATAGAATTTCCATGTTCTCTGTGCATACAATTCAGGATTCTCACTGTTTTGTTTGTCGCAAAAAGATAGATTTTCACTCAACTATTTGCGTATATATAAATATTATTCTAATTACTACTATATGTAAGAGTTCTGCCGTTCCTCCGGAATTAATTTACTTGACACCTGCTGTCTATTTCAGAAGGAAAAATTTGGCAACTCTAGGGCAAATCTTCACGCCAAATAATTAGACCTGACAACCACGCTATAATATTAACGGCGACATTTTAATTGCACGCGAATCCAGGCAATTG
This sequence comes from Mycetomoellerius zeteki, assembly GCF_001594055.1. Classification (NCBI taxonomy): domain Eukaryota; kingdom Metazoa; phylum Arthropoda; class Insecta; order Hymenoptera; family Formicidae; genus Mycetomoellerius; species Mycetomoellerius zeteki. Next base: position 832,974 of record NW_017257000.1, on the reverse strand, counting down.
CGTTTTGCAGGTTGCGGCATACCGATCGTCTCGAAACAAATCGCGCAGAGGAGGATCGTTGGCGGTGACGAGGCCGGTTTCGGCAGTTTCCCGTGGCAGGTCAGATATGATGATAATGTGAGACACCTTGAGCCTAATACACAATTGAAAAGTACAGGAATAGGAAATAATAAATTTCAATCTATCAGAAACTGTGTATTCTGATACAGACTGTTTCTAATATAGGTTGAAATATCTTTTTGTTCTTATTGCCTGTACTTTTCAATTGTATATTAGGCTTTAGTTCGGATTTTGATAAAACTTATCGTTAAAATTATTTTTTTGTTTTGACAGGCTTACATACGGATCGGTTCTAGCAGATGTGGCGGCACTTTGGTCAATCGATTTCATGTTGTCACCGCTGGGCATTGCGTTGCAAAGTGAGTGGGGAACAATTTGTTTGCATACGAGTAGCTCATTAGCAGAAGTCGTTATCTCCATTTAAATTCTTTTTGGCGAGAACGAAAAAATTTGTATAATTTTAAAATAATTATGTATTAAATTTTAAGTGCAAATTGTTACTAATTAGAATATTTAATAAATTTTTCGAATGTTTTAGAGCGTCGGCGAGACAAGTCCAGGTTACTCTCGGCGATTATGTGGTGAATTCCGCGACCGAATCTCTGCCAGCTTATACTTTTGGAGTTCGAGAAATCAGAGTGCATCCTTATTTCAAATTCACGCCACAAGCAGACAGGTGTGTTCGCATGTATTATTAATACACTTCATATGAATACTTCGAATGCACATCGTGAATGCTGAACAGAATGAACTCTATTGATTTCACTCTCATATTTGTCGTTTATCAGGTTTGATGTGGCCGTGCTTCGATTAGATCGACCAGTTCATTACATGCCCCATATAGGGCCTATATGCCTACCAGAAAAAAACGAAGATTTTCTAGGGCAATACGGCTGGGCTGCGGGATGGGGTGCTTTGCAAGCAGGTAGAACTTAATGAAAAAAATCATTTTATTCGTCCATTATAATTTTAAACTCACTTTTCATTTCTCGTCTTATAAATTCTGGATTAAAATTCTTTAGCTTACTGGATAATTCTTGCAGTATTAATATAATAAGCATTACCTTGGAGAAAAAATTTTTATTGAAAAATATTTTTAAAAGTTTTAATAATATTTTTTTAATGTGTGATAAAACTTAAAATTTATAAAGATTTCTGAAACAATATTTTAAACTTTTCCAAAGTTTTTACAAGTTTTTTTTTCAATTATGGAAGGAGAAACCTTATAAATTTTAGAATATATATATTTCAGAATTATAAATATAACAGAAAGAATTATACTTCTGAAAAGTGTGGTCCAATTAAAAAGATTTGAGAAATTTTCTAGAAAGTTAGAAAATTATACAGAGAGAAAGTCTGAAAAACAATTTTGAAATATTATAAAGAATTTTAGAAAAAAATTTCACAGAGTGACTTACATGCATACATATTCAAAGAGAGAAATAAAATATCTCACACCTAACTTTATATTGATTTGCTATAAATAATCAATATCTTGTCATTTACTTACCTTTTATTAATTATTTATCTCGTTATATGAATTATTTAGGTTCTAGATTACGGCCGAAAACATTACAAGCGGTAGACGTGCCCGTGATCGATAATCGTCTCTGTGAGCGGTGGCATCGGTCCAATGGCATCAACGTCGTCATTCATGACGAGATGATGTGTGCCGGTTACCGCAGCGGCGGTAAGGATTCGTGTCAGGTAAGCGCTTTCGTCATCGTGGGTGCGTACTGTTTGAACGATGAATTGTCATTCCGCTTCTTTCTTCTCTCATCTCTTCTTCGCTAACGCATTTTCTTAAGAATACGAGCCATTTAAATTTCAGGGTGACAGTGGAGGTCCATTGATGTTGGAGAAAACTGGCCGATGGTACCTCATCGGCATTGTCTCCGCAGGTTATTCCTGTGCACAGCCAGGTCAACCAGGGATCTATCATCGCGTGGCCAAGACTGTCGACTGGATCACGTATGTCATAAACTCGTAACGCATCCTCAACCGCTGAAGAACTATTCTCAGGAGGAGAGATCTTGAGAATCCTGAAGAGCCGCGAACTTTGCATGACACAAAATTCGGGCATCTTTCATGTCGGAGAATGATTTCCGGGATCTAGATCACGTCTGAGAAATTATTCTTCGAGTGATTAGTCTGAAAATCAACGTGACAAAAGAGTTTAACGAGGAGGTTAATTTAAACTGACTTCCAGAAAACGGACCATGCCTAATGAAATTAAGGGGATGCTGGAGCGACGGCCGAACTTGATCGAGGTCGACTTGATAGTACAGACTTTTTTAAATTCCAAATTCGATAATAGTGACATCTTTCATTCATTTCTTATATTTATTATACAGAGTGTTCCCGGATTAAACCGCGAAACTTAAAATATAAATTCAGGACTTCAAAACAAACAAAAATTTTCCTCATATGCTTGCAAACGCTTCGTTTAAGAAATTTTTACTTCTGAAGTTACAGAACTGTAGGAATGAATAATGTCGAAATAATGTCGAAATAAGGTCTATCCTTATTTATTATTGTTTCACATAATAATCAAAATTTAATTATTAAATATTTTGTTCAAAATAATAACCTCCAACCCAGAGACAAGCATTACATCTATCAATGAGAGAACGAATGGCTGACTGACATTGTGCGTTTGTGATTTCTTTGTACGCTTGCACAATTCTTCGTTTTAATGATTGAAGATCATTAACAGGCATTTTGTGAATGAAGTTCCTAACGCAGAACCAGATCTTCGGGTGCTTGTTGATGGTTTTGATCGAAATGCTGTAATATGATGGCTTTTCTTCTTTCATTTTGCAGTGATGCAAAACTCCATCAGCCCGGGGAACCATATTAAATGATCCAGTTTCCTTCAGTCGCTGAAATGTTAAAGAGAACACTGATTTATCCGATAATCTTCTGTTCGGAAATCGCGCGGCGTATTTATAGCGAGCAGCGTTAACATTTCCATCACAAAACTCATATAAGATATATACCATATCGGAATATTTATTACTAGAATACGTATGAGGTATTTTTATAAGTTTATTCTACAAAAGCAACAATTCAACGAACTAATAGCTACGAGCTACAACTATGAGCTTTGCGAACTCAAAAGTTTATCAATGATCTTCGAGCTTCAAAACAAAAACAAAAGATATTTCAATTATTCATTCCTACAGTTCTGTATATCTTCAGAAGTAAATGAATGAAGCCTTTGCGAGTATACGTTCAGAGTTAAATTTTTGTTTGTTTTGAGTCCTGAATTCATATTTTAAGATTGGTGGTTTAACCCGAGAATATCCTCTGTATATCGTTATATGCCACTCTTAGAACATACATACTGAAAGGGCCATAGGTGACTATCGATGTCTCCAACATCTATTTGTCCTTGTCTGAATGTTTCACCGTAATGCGCATGCGTCGATTATTATTATTATGTAGTGTTTAAGAGTGTTGTATTCTCCCCGCTCTCGCCTTAGAACATACACATGTATGTTCAGAGCTTACATATAAATCACGCGCAAGCGCACAGCAAACAAGCTTTCACACAAGGACAGACAGATGTTGGAGACACTTTTATTACATTAGTTAGATACGGTATAGCCATTCCAGAGTTCCAGTATGTATGTTTTAAAGTGTCACTCAAACGCATTCATCTGTCCTTATCTATATTGCAACGCCATCTCTTGCAAGATCGAGCATCTACTGTTAGACATAGTTACTACTTTGTTTACCATTCCGAGTCGCTCAGCATTCACGTAATTTGCAGATTGATATAAATCTTTTTTTTAAGTTTTTAATCTTATTCACATTACGGTCTTAATAAATCATTTATTATTGCTTTTAATCTTAGTTTCATAAACTCAGTATTGTTTGTGCATATAAAACGTTGAGTGCTGAACTGTCATTTTGTTCATAAGAGTTATAAAACTTTTGTATTAAGGAAACATCTACATCAGGTACAGCTCTATGAGTTGAAAAAATATAAGTTTTTAACTTTTTTTTCGATTTTAGTATAAAGTCCACTGCAGCACCACCAAATTTTGCGTCTACTTTAATCCTGTAAAAGGATTTTTTATTCTGTTCAGTAAATTCAAAGATTTATGTCAATCTGCAATGTCCCCACAACTTGGTCATTTCAGCATCCCCTTAAAGCCATTTTACTTTACGAATGTAAAAGTAATTTAGAGTGAAATCCATACGTCGCACCGTGGAGCAGAAATCGAAGAATACGTACATAAATAGAAAACTCGAGTTCTAGATAAGGAAACTACATCTTTGTATATATATATATATATATATATATAGGTTTGAAAGATAATTAATTATAAATCTGACGTCAAAATAAAAAAATTAAAAATGGCGGATATAACATGACAGCCACACAAAATTTTATTTATAAATTAAGGGGATCCTAAAGCGAAGCTCGAACTCCGACAAAGTCTACTAGATGTCGCTGTTTTTCCAGCGTATCGACATGTCTTTATCGTAGTGGAAGGATACTAGGTAGAGGTATTGCGCACCGTGCTCTTCCAGTAATGGGAGGGGGGAAGGAAACAACCAATAGCAATTTGTTCTGGGAACACAAAACGATGAAAATATCAAGACCCACGTAACCAGGATCGCACGGATTATTCCTTATTGGTTGTCTCTTCTCCCACTACTTTTTTGCTATTGAGCAACTCCGGGATTACCTCACTTTGTATCCTTTCATGATGGTCTTTATATACTACCACACCAATCTCACGCAACCTATGATACACGTTCGTGTCAATTTTCGTATTACAAATTCGTCGCGATAAAACGTCTAAGTCTAATTCTAAGAACTCGACGTTATTTGTTCGTGCAAATACGTGTTTGTGGATTACTATTTCGTAAGTACAGGTTGCAAAACTTTCGTATCAAGCAAATGTTGTCACGACTTGACAGCTTGAGACGCCATGTCACACTAAGAAATGGTAAAAAATATATCAATTTCGAAATTTTTGATCATTCTCGGCATAAACTTCACCTCACAAACACATATTAATACGTATGCTTTAATCCTGGAAAAGGATTTTCGAATCTGTGAAAGAAAAAGAAGTATTTGTTATATAAAAGTTATATGATTTAGTCGGTAATACAGACGGCTTTAGGATCCCCTTAAACATATACAGTAAATTAAACATATACAGAGTGTCCCAGAATAACCGCCAAATATTTTATGTGCTAATAGAGCGGACTAAACTGAATCGAAAAGTCCTTTACCATTTTGCAATTTTCGCAATAGTTAACAAGATACTAAAATTCACCGAACGGTCTTCAATAATTTTTTTATTCAAGTATTATCAATTTTATAAAAAAACAGCAAGAGATAACAATTGTTTATTTTCTTCTCATAGAGCTCTAAGAATTTTTTAAGAATTTTTTATCAACTTTTTAGTACTGCATTTTCTAATTGGCAACTATTTTTACCAACATGAGAAAATGTGGTATTAAAAAATTCTTAAAAAATTTTTAGAATTTTATTAGAAAAAAATAAACAATTTTTGTCACTTCTTATTTTTCTGTAAAGTTGATAGTACTTGAATAAAAAATTATTGCAACCAATATTCGGCAATATTTTGTAATATATATTATTAACTATTATATAATAGTAATTATATAATATATAAGATCTTCAACATATCAAATTTTCGGGCAATTCGATTTCTATAAGGTTTGTACGGGGTTTTTTCTTATGAAACTTTCTTATGAAACAAATAATTGAAACTTTAACATGTTTGAGAGCTGAAATGATGAATATCAAATAGTTCATGTTTAACAAATCCTTAATAAAGGACAGAATGAAATAATTTGGGATTTAAAAATTATATTAAATGATCATACAATAGTAATAATAATAAAATACTTCAAAACAAAAAAAGTATTGTATTATTTCATTTTTGTGGCACTTTTGCATACTTTCTTCGATTTCTGACCCACTGTGCGTCACAGACATTGTTGTAATAAGGGATTTCGTATTTCCGTCAATATCATTTCAAAAGCGAATAAAGGCTCGATGTTTCCTTACAATGTGTAATACAGTGTTATATAATTGTATCTCTATTGACATAAGCAGGCGGCGAAAGTGTGTTGTAATTTTTACGATCTGAATGTATTGTAAATTAAGCGTGTATGATATACGTATGAATTTGCGCTTAATAAATATTTTGTTTTTGATTTTATTACTGAATGATTGATTATTTTCTCTTTCCAGTCTATGCCGTAGTAACATTAGTTATATTATTTTTCCAATTGATCTTAATATATTTGAATGCACTAATGCTATAATAATCGTATTACAATTGTAACTAGAACAGAATTCTGCACCATTCGAATAATTTTTTATTTAAAATATTATTCAAATAAAATTTTATTTATTATTTGCGTTATTTATTTATTTTTTACATTATTCATTATTCATATTATTCGTCATTATAGTATTGATCATTATTCGTTATTCGTATTATTCTTTATTCGTATTATTCGTTATTTACATCATTTCATAATTGGCATTATTCGTTATTCGCATTATTCTCTCTCTCTTTCTCTCTCTCTCTTTCTCTCTCTCTCTCTCTCTCTCTCTCTCTTCTCGTTATTATATTATTTTATATTATTATATTATATTATTTTATTTCATATTGTATTGTTCCTAGAATATAACCTTTCTCGAGCCACTATACGGAAATAAAGATATACCGGGTGTTCAAAATAAAGCGTTATAAATTTTTATCTCGGAAACAGAATGTAGAAAACGTCCTTATGAATGTATAGGGGTGAATTCCAGTATTTGACGAAGTACTCGTACGTTTGTTACAGAATGGGGTATACGGTGATTTTCGATTCAGCAACTTCGAAAATCACCGTATACCCCATTCTATAACAAATGTACGAATACTTTTCGTCAAATACTAGAATTCATCCCTATACATTTATAAGGATGTTTTCTACCCTTAAAACGGCTTTTGGGCAAATAAGAAAAATACATGTCAGATATTTTTTAATGTACTACATGTATGCACAGTCTCAGGGAAATCGGCGTATGGCACTTGGGTAGTGTTACTTGTTAGAGACACGGCAATAAGTTGTACGTCATACATGAAAGCTTGTGCGTTACTTACGTCTACAACTTAAGTCTAAGTAAGTATTATTACGACAATTCTTGCGTTCAGATCCTTAGTCCGGATCTACAATAGGTGTTTTAAGGGGGATTTCACCTCTGCCGACCGTAAAATTAGTTCAGCTTCATGAATTTTTTAAAGAAAATTTAGTATATAAAATTTAGTATACAGAATGAAACGAGGTTTTGCATGAAATTATGTTATGTTTAAACAGTAAAAAAAATATTTTTTAATTAAACGAATATGCATTTTAATATCTCCAAATGGCAATCGAATTAGAGGTTATCTGCAAAACACGTCTCCATGACGGAAGTAATATTGACTCTGCAAATAATCTCTCTCTGAAATCAAAATTCTTTCCATTTTTATTAATTATATGAATGTCGCTGTAGCATGAGCTAAAATAATGTCAATTGCCTGAAATTTGTAAAAATAGTGGCATTTAAAAAATTTATTGGGTATGGGAATAGTAGCACTGCTTGAGTGTTTAATAAAACGGCAATACATTTGAAAGGTGAGTGTTCAAGCTTTTGAGCCCAGCAGTTGGTATTCGTAAACAAGAATAACTTTTTTTGCGTTGAAAGTGTCGAAATTTATTCCAAAAAAGCAACATTTGCGGGAAGTTTTACTCTATTATTTCATTTTAAAGAAAAGTGCTACGGAAACGCATCGTTTGCTCGTAGATATTTATGGTGAGAATGCTCCATCGAATACTACTTGTAAAGAATGGTTTCGGCGATTCAACAATGGTGATTTCGACGTACGTGACAAAGAACGCGAAAGTGCATCGAAAAAATTTGAAGATGCAGAATTGCAAGCATTACTCGAAAAAGATCCATGTCGATGAGAAAGTTGTCACTTCCGATGGAACATACTTTGAATGAACTTATTTTGTATTGTTTTGTTTAAATAAATACATCTTTTTCATTTAAAAAGGGAGGAAACTTATTTCCATACCCAATAATTTTTTTTTTTTTCTAAAAATTTGTTACTTTTTTGTGAATAACAAATCGAATATTTGTTGTAAAATCATGATTATAGTTCGTACCATGTGCAAAAGTATTAGAATTAAGAGGAAAAAAGAATTAAGTTGATGTCTTAATCTATTTTTTAGTTATCAGTTTCGTCAGGTCGAAAAATGTGGTTTCGAGAAAAACGCTTAAAGTTTTGAAACACACGATGCAACCGACGTGTTGTATGACAAAGTACGAGGTTCGAGCAATTCTAATGGTTTTCTACCTGCTCCTAGTATATGAAAAAACTTGAAAGTAACAGCAAGTCTTTTTCTGGACCAATAAGAACTGCCATCTACCGGTTTTCTTTAAATTATGACTTGAATAGCATTTACAAGAGCTTACGTATTTGAGCTCATAGCTCCGTTAATATTGCGAATTTAAAAAAATCCTTTTACAGGGATATTTTTCCTACACACATGTAGGAATCAAAGTAAGCAAAACAAATTTTCGATTTTTTTTACGCCTGCAAAGGTGAAACTCCCTTAAGCCTTATGCCGTAAGAAATTGACCAATTACAGTCGAATGTGAGGAAAATGATCGATTGTGATTCATTCATTTCTTATGGCTTAAGGCTTAAAAATCTATTGTAGATTCGGGTTTACTAAAGACACCGACGAGATACTATTAAAGACCGTCAATCAACCCCATAAATTTTCGGCGGTATAAAAAGGGCCCGGAGGTAATTGAAGAACGCTGACATTATCGATAATTGATATAAATTTTCTACTGTTAACATAAATATTTGCTATATACATTATTAAATTCATGATTTCTTATTACATAAATGCTCCATAAATAAATATGCATACTTGTAAAGCTATAATATCCTATATATTGCCGAAAAATTTCAATTTTTTTCTCTGCAGTTAACATCTCTGTTGATAATCAAACTTTGACGATAACACTGAAATTACAAGAAAAATCGAGTATTATTGAGTTTTAAATGCATATACATCTATAAACACGTCTATTAAACTAATAAATCATAAAATTAGTACAATATTATCATTTTTTTACTCTTAATCACTTCAATATTAACAAGGATGCGAATTCCCGTAAGAATGTCGATCTTTAATAGTATCTCGTCGGTGCTAAAGACAAGATTTAAGTCATAAGACATTGTCTTAAAATTATAAGTCAGCCATTCTGTTAAGGCCCTAACAGTTAAATCCCGGACATGGCTGCACTCAGGCTTCTCTGCTTTAGTACAAAATGCTTGAACTGATTGATCAATATTGTACCGTGATATAAAAGATAGGAGTATGCTCATGCGCATGACAACTCCAAACAATTGATCAATATGGTATAAAGACAAGGGTATGCTCATGCGCAGAGCCGGGACTAGGCAATGCTCGAGGCAAAATAAAAAAATGCGACCCTTAGTAAAAAAAATATTTTTCTATGACACGTGAAATATATATAATAAGAAATAATATTAATTAATAGTAATTAATAGTATATATTAATATCTAAATATAAAATAGTAATAAGACTCAACAAATTTAAATATTCGAAAAAAATTAGGGCTACGAGCCAAAGGTTGATTATTGTGAATTAAATTATTTGTATAAACGTATCATAACAATAAAAAACACAATTTAATGTCTGCTATAAACAATTACAAATCAAAGATAGAGAACAAAGAACAAAAGAACAGACGTTTCGATCCATTTTGGATCCTTATCAATGTTAAATAAAATTAAAAATAAAAATTATACTACGATATTATTCAGATGACATAGAAGTATGGTGCAATCGGAAACGGTAATATAATGTTCCTCCGTATAAACGCATGATTGTAATTTCTTATGTAGGAATCTTAATAAACAAGCAATGCGACGAGAGAGAAAAATCGTGTCATCTTTAGTATTGATTTCCAGTGTTGGAACAGATATCATCTGAAAAGTATTTATGTATTGTGTGGAAAAAGTATTTTTTTAATTATAAGTATAAATATATTTTTAAAAAATTATCTGAGATACACAACACAGGTAGGCACAGTATAAAAGTATCTGAACAATTTAGATATTTTTTAGGTACTTTTAACAAAAACAAGAAAAAATGGAAAAAGAAGAACAACAAATTGCGTAATCAAGTTTTATTTCATAAATTATTACTTTAGTACATACAAAAAATGTTTGGATAATGAAAATTGTAATCGCACATGCATATGTCACCACGATAGGCTATCGTGCATTTTATAGAATACCTTATTTTTTGTTTATTTGAATCTTTAAAACTGTTTCCTTGATCTTTATTCAAAATGAAAATTTAAAGGCCTTTAATAAAGATATGAATAAAAAAAAACTTTCAATTCAGCTTAATTTTCAACTTATAATAGTAAAAATGTAGAGACTAAAAAATAATACTACTTACTAATGTGACGAATTTTTCCTGCATCCGTAATAAGCTCAATAGATCGAGCTTTGATGCTTAGACCAATCAAAGGAGATCACATCACATGACCAGCAGTCTCTTCTTATAAAGTTCTTTAGCCGCCATTCACTAAATATTAACAACTAAGGACGCACTAATGCATATTAAAACCGTTGTACTGATTTAATCTGTGTAAAAGTAAAATGCAAATATTTCAAATTATAAAATACAAATTTTTACTTAACAGTACAATAAACAGTATTGAAGATTTCATGGTTTAATTCATTTTTATATTCATATTAAATACATATATTTACGTCAGTTTGAGTATGACGTCTTTAATGTGCATCAGTGCACAATAAATGCACCCAATCGAATTCGCTATGAAATTATCTAGGCGGTGAAGCATATAAAAACATTTGCACAAAGTTGAGACTCAGAGAAAAACGATAATTTATATAACAATCAAAAATTAAATTTCTAATATAACGACATAAAATGTATAAATAAATACCTTTGTACCTACATATTTAAACTTAAAAGATACCATACAAAAGAATATTCAGGTACAAATACAGGTATATATAAGAATCTAGATGTAATGCACTTAGATGCTAAAGTATCCAGATACTGTATCTAGATACTTTTATCTAATACGTTTCAACACTGATTTCTTTTTACTATGCTACAAAAGAAGCAACGATGAAATGAGTGAACAATGTCTACATTAAAAACATATTTTATTTGACAACCGCTACTTTTCAACACGAACTATAGCGTCGCAAGTAAACCAACGCGATTAAGTATCTATATCCATTTCGCATATTTCGTAAGTACATATTTTTTTTATTTTGACGTAGTTATTTAACAGTACGTAGTCGGCCCCAAACCGCGATAATATCTAACATATCGCTATCGGTTTGACCTATTTTATAACATCGCATAGTATTCAGGAAAATTCTATTACTTAATGAATTACACCTAAACATGCACGTCTCTGACAGCCATCAAACCCTTCACAACATCAGCTCTAGTTCAAGGCAAATTTCGTCGTGGAATGACTTTCGAGATGAATTATTTAGCAACGAATCAATCGTTTCTATCATGCAATCATTGATTTGCAATCATCATTCGTAATTTTATTATCATATATTTTAATTTCTTTTTAAATCTTTTCGTTCCGTTAAAATGCAACGCGCAATAAATGTATGCGCTATAAATTATTTATGTACAATTATGCTGTTTAAAAATCAAGATTATAAGAGCATCAGATATTCAAAACACAGAAAGCCGCCTTATCAAAGATCCAGACTTTCGGATTATGCTTCATATCGATCACAATTATCTCTCTGTTGTATTAAATGCGTCAATTAAAAATAAAGATCAAATATTCTGAATTAACTAACTATTAAGTTGATTTAGAGATACTTAGCTCGATCGATCTTTCGAATGTTTCGGACCTCAGGATGGCAAAATGTCTAACTCAAGCACATTCTGAGTATTCGATACTCGATCGTCGCTCTTGTGCACTAGGACATCCTTGAAGTCCCTTAACTTTTGCGGCTGAAGGGTCGCGTTGGGATTTCTGGGAAGTGTGGCGATGGGATTAGTATTGTGATTCATGTAGGGCTTCTCGTAACGATTGATACCATTTGCCGATTCCGAATTGTGTCGCCGCTTCACCGTGGTTTCTGCATTCGATTGCTTCGGTGACAAATCCTCGAAGCACGGCACCGTCTGCATTGACACCGTATTTCGGCAATCGTTGAAAAGAGATCTGGGATTGAGAGTAACTTCGCGAGCGGATCCAAAGTGTTTGAAACCGGCGCAAATCGGTGAATTGTTCATGAAGCTGGTATCGGCGGGAAGGCATGATTCGGTAATTCGTTTCTCGATTTTGATCTCGGTGACGTTCTGCCGGATTAATAAATTTGGGGCCGCTTCCGGTAGCGGCTCCTGGGAAATCGGCGGCCACTTGAGATCGCGTGCCATGTCTCGTTCAATAGCTAGAAACTTCCGTCGAGATTTATCCAAGTCATGCCAGCGATAGCGTAACTTGCCAAACACGAGGTACTCCACAAACAGATACTCAACCAGTAGCGCAATCACGAAATTTACTATGCCATAGCCGACCAGGATGAAGCGAAAGCCTAGATTGTCAGGCAGCATGAGTTCGAACCAATTAACCAACCACTCGAAAGGACATACTGCGAGATAGATGGAAAAGAGACTAAGGAACACGAAGGAGGTGAGTAGGCCATAATTAGTGAAGAGGGACTTTCTATATGGCGGTCCTTTGGAGAACGCTACCGCCAAGATGATATACTGCATAGAACTGACGATAAAGACCGTGTAATTCTCTAAACAGCTCACGTGATCCTTATCCTCGGTTGCGGTAGCGTTGAATGGTACGAACCACGGCGTCTGCCGCAAATGCCAGAGACTCGTGTATTGGAAGGTCGCGACGATCAGAAGTTGCGTAATCAGACTGAGTATTGGTGATGTGCTGATGAGACTATTGAGCGGTGCTATTTTTACCAGTGGGCCCTCATAGGCCTCGGTGCGGCCGAAAAAAAAAGCGAATATGGAGATGATGAAGAGATCGATGTACAAAAACTCGATGTCTGTCAAATTGGACTCGATGTTGTAGAGGAGCATCACCGAGATAAATTGCGTGAGTGAGTAGGCAGCCATGTATTTAAAAATGCCAAAGGAAGTCACTAGTGCGGCGCGACCCTCTCGTATCACCGTCAAGACGCAGGAGATATTGGTTTCGCGACTGGTGAAAGGCGAGGCAACGGAAGATTCCGTGTCCGACAAGGATATCCCGGTGTGCGCCGCTTTCAACGCGCCGCAATCGTTAGCACCGTCTCCCACCATGGCTGCGGAAAAAGAAATTTTATGTTAAATTATTAAAATTCGCAAGTTTGTCTATTTGATTCGCTGCGTTTGTCATTCCATTAATCCTCCAGAGCTGACGTAGATCTATTGAACCCACTCAATTAAAATATTCCCTGTTACATATGCAAATTTGAATTATTGCCAAAAAATTTTATGTATTCAACTAAATGAGCCGTTTGATGATTTTTTATTCATGGACTTTAGTATTATTATATAATGTTTCTGATTCGACATCACTTTATAATTATATGGCTTATTAGTTCAATTACGTATACAACTGTTTTTGCATTATCAAGTAACATTTTTGCAGCTTATATTTTTTGTATACTTACAATAATCGCATGCAATAATAATAGACAATGTATATATCGCTAAGACTGATGTTCTTACGCAACGGCACTGTACCATCGGTGGATCTTATTTTTTGTATACTTACAATAATCGCATGTAATAATAATAGACAATATGTGTCGCTAAGACTGATGTTCTTACGCAATGGCACTGTACCATCGGTGAATTTTGGATCTTAAAATAAATTTAGTATAATATTTACACATATATATTCTTTTATATACAAATCCAGATAGCGTGATGTAGCGTATTGTTCAAACTAATGCATTGCATATGTTGTTATATATTTGCTGTACATTTGCTGCCATCAAAATAGGACACATTATAAATACAACAACATGACTGCTTATATATGTAATCAGTTGTCGAAATTTCTAGAGCAAATTGTGAGCAATGGTGGTACATTATGATGTCGGCAACATGTTAGCAACAAATAATTAATCGTTTCGTCTTGAGCTCATTGCTAACAAAATGCTGACAATATGACACTAGTTGTTGTCGAGGATATTCATGCTGACATATTGCCATCAATTTGCATCGCAAGAATTTGAATTCCATTGAGTTCAACGCGACAGACATAATGCTGTCTCACCTTGTGAGTTTGTCGAAATTGGTTGCTGCAACATGTCAGCAAATACATTACATTTGGCTATCTGGGAATTATATCATTTTGATTCCTTGAAATTAATTAATGCCTTGTATAAGTGATGGCGTGTGGCTCCATGTGAAAACGACTTATAATCAGTGGATCGATCTCAATCGTTGTCACATATTTATTTTATAAGAGGACTAGGGCTGTATTAAGCCCAAGAACATAAAGGAGAGAGGGAGAGATTAAGCAATTTCATAAGGCCCGGTACAACGAACTGAAACTGACATTTGGCAAGAGTTAGAGGAATACTTTAGACCTAGGTGACATTTAGGAACCAATAGTCCATTCCACTTCCAGTATCACTATTAGTTAACATAAATTAAATGGGTCTCATAGATTTAACGTGTAACTGTATGTTATAGATTTTAACGTCAGCTTCAGAAGATTAAAGATGCGTTATACATTGAAAACAATGTAAATTTTTTTTATGTTCACACTTACCAACGTAATATCCTAAGGACTGCAATTCTTGAACCAACTGCTGCTTCTGATCCGGCGACATTCTCGCAAAAATGGCACCGCGAGTTACCACCTTAGGTATCAGTTCTGGATAATACTGCTTCATTAATGCCCACGTTTTTCCTGTCAACGCGAACGCGTACTTGTTCTTGGAATATTGCACACTGCAATTCAGATAGATCAATAGATTTATATTATCCAATGATTTTAATAGATCTTGTCACAGTGCTTAAGAACACAGATACTTACTCATCCGATAAATAATTGATATCGTTCTCCAACTTAGTATTACCGAAGGAGCCGCTCTCGACAGTATCCAAACTAACTACGCTGTTTAGATCGGATATTTCGCTGAGATCGGGCTGACTATTTGGTGAAGTTGGTGATGGTTGACTATCGCTCTTTGTGAAATAAATCTGTGGTTTCATCTGATTCTGTTGATTCGTCGAGACGGCGATCACAGGTGTACCTGGTTTCACGATGTCGCAGTCCCTGGCCACTGAGAGTGCGGTCAACATATTGTCGCCCGTCACCATCACCATCTTGATGCACGCAGTGTTCAGTTCGGCGATCACCGGTGAAGTCTCGGGTTTCAATCGGTTCTCCATAATTATGAGCGCCAAGAATGTCAAGTCAATCTCGGCGGCTTCACGATTTATGCGTTGCACCTTGGCGTACTGAAGACGATTCAGAGATTTGTGCGCGAGAGCGATCACTCGATATCCTTCGGATGTATATTCTTGTAGAACAGTCGTGAAATCTGGAGGAACTACAAAAAGAATATGTAGAGATGTCATTTGTATTAATAGAATTAAAACAGTAAGATTAAATGACTAAATAAGATTAAATTGTAAGACCCTTAAACTTAACGTGACTATTCATTATTGCACAGTAAAACACTTAAGATTGAGTTCACAAGAAATGCTTAACATATATCGCGTAACTCACTCGTCTTTGACGAAAAATCTCTTCACGCTATGTTATAGTCTTCGTTATAGTCTGACAAATATCTCTTATTCTCCTTTCTATATTCCCCACCATTAGTCACTTACAAAATATAATGCAATTGTGAAGACTTACTGGATTCTGCTCTTGAGAGACTAAGGATCATCTCTGGACTACCCTTGCAATAAAGATCATAGTGATTGGCGCCCAATGTCCTGGTAATCACACTCATCCTTTGAAGACTCGATGTAAAGGGAAACTGCCGGACAATGCCCACTTCCAGTCCTTGCTCGCCCAGTTCCGTCGCAGAATCGCTGAACGCGGCATCGCACAGATTGTTGAGAGATATACCGTCTATCACATCGGAAGACATGGAGTTTTGTCGACTAAGCGTACCGCCCAAATCGTTGGGCAGTCTTTTAAGAAGCTTAGAGTTCTTTGCTGGCCTGACGATCGTCGGAAAAAGCATAGAAAATTTAGATGTGTCGGATACATCAGGTTCCTCCAGCGTCCATCCAGTGGATTCAAACATTTTCAAATCGAGCGGGTCACCCATCAATTGATTATCAATTATGGTGAGTCCATGGCATGTAACCATGCCAATAAGGACTTCAGATAACGATAAACTAGCGATGTCTTTGACAGGTAACTGAAACTTGCCATCTGATACACTCACCACGCCCCACATATCCAAACCGTCTTCGGTTAATGTTCCAGTCTTATCGAAGCAAATGCAATCGAGAGATCCCGACACGTTAATCGTCCTCGGACTCGTGCAGTATATTTTTTTCTTTTCCAATCTACGTTGCGCTACGAGACGTCCAACCGTCATGGCAGCTGGCAACGCCGGCGGTACAACAATAGTGATGAGATCTAACGCTTCTAAAGCAATATGACTACTGTCAATGTCTTTCATTACTTTTGTCACGATGGTATAAATAACGCCAACGTTGGCTATGCACGCTAATAATGTGACGAATTTATACGAGTCCTGCTCGAACTTGAAGTCCACAGGTGGGGGATACATAATGGATCGCACAAGATCACCTTTACTGGTATTGAAACCTGTTCTGATGACCACAGCCAGTACCTAATGTTACGACACAGTCATTTCCATTTATACAACATTAAAATACCAATTTATAAATATAACAAGTTAAATAAATTTACCTTTTCACTGCCATAGTATCTTGTTTGAATAACTCTGGTACCGCAGAAAAGCGTATGCCTAGCATGTTCTTTGGTATTATATATCACATCGTTGGAAGAAGGAACTGGTGTCTTTGTGACAGGTACTGATTCTCCCGTCAGCATAGACTCGTTGAGAATGCAATTGCCAGTCAGCAGCACAGCATCGCATGGCATTAGGCATCCATGAGACGGAATTACCAAGACGTCACCGGGCACCAAGCGGTCGGCCGGCACTATCGCAGTTTGGCCGGTTGTACGATCTTGCATCACCGTAGCGACGTCAGACGAATGCACCGTCGATCGCAAATTACGCTGATTCTAAAAAGAACAAACTGATCAAACTGATCATGACACAAGATATATAGGAACTAAAAAAAGGAAAAGTGACTCACTCGTCGTGTTTGGAAGACTGCCATTATAATGCCGGCACTTGACATCGCGAGAATGACCATGGCGTAGTAATAATAGTCGTCTGCGACCCACAGACAAAAACTAAATAGTTGGAAGACGTAAAACGGGTTGAGCACTTCGAGACATAACAGTGTTAGTATGCTCTTCACGGGAATCACGATCTCGTTATTGCCATAAACATTACGCCTATTGATGTAAATAGTTCAATTAATTAATTTAAACGACATTAAACTGTCATGATTTGATGAGTTATGACGCATTCTCTTTTTATAGTGACCATTTTTATCATTGATATGAAAATGCGTCATAACTGAGGAGGTAACCACTTAATGTAATCATGGGACAGAGTCCTCGAAATCATTATAAAATTCATATAAAATCTCTATGTATAATCCGATAATTACATATGCAACCACGAAATCATTGTATAGTATTAAATAAAATCGTATATTTTATCAAATTACTTCATATGTAACGAAAAAAATTATTTATCTGGTAAAATCATATGAAATCATATAATCTGTGGGACAATATTTCAGCTAGTGGTTACCCCCTCGGTCATAACTCATCAAATCATGACAGTTTAATGTTGTTTAAATAGATTAGTTTTAATCAACTTACTCTTCATCTTTTTATAGTTCTTCGAATTAGAAAAAGATGATGAGTATAATAAGATAAACCGAAATTACAGTTAAGGTAAATGTGCAGTATAACGGATCACTCTTCAATGATCTTGACCTCGACATATGTTGTCAAGGCCATGACCCTGAGTGACCTCCGACAGGTTTTAGTTAGCGGTCATCCTTTGTTAAAAAGTTATAAACAAAAAAAGTTCAAGAAATAAAGTCGCATTTCCGCCTCTCCCTATATAATTTTTGTTGGTAAATATTGAAAACACTCACGGACCCACCTTCGCTGACCTTGACCTTGACATATATTTTGTCACGGTCAAAGAAATAGATTTCCTGCTCTAATCAAAAATTTTCTTTAAAAATGTTAATTTCCCATATAATTTTTGTTTTTAAAGTAAGAATTTATTTCCACCTCCTCTTGCTTCGGAGCGCTCGACTTCTACGCGAAGCGACTCCCACACTTTCTCCCCCTGCTTCGGGGCTCATGACTTTTCAAAGAAATATGGTCAATCTCGAAAAGTCGTGCGCCCCTTGGCAAGGGGGAGGTGAAGTGGGAGTCGCTTCGCGTAGAAGTCGTGCGCCCCCAAGCAGGAGGGAGGTGAGTGAGAAGTTGTAAAATTTTCTTTAAAGCAGAAAATTTCTGTTTTATATATTAGAAGAGATATCATTTTTCAAACTTCTTTTGTTAATAACTTTTTAATGAAGGGCGATCGCCAACTAAAACCTGGCGGAGGTTACTCAGGGTCATGACCTTGACAACATATGTCAAGGTCATTGGAGGGTGCTCCGTTACACTGCACATTTACCAAAGTTAATCTACGTAGATGGTTCAAGTCAAACCGGGACTTTTATTCTTATGTTCATGAGAATAAAAGTCTCGGTTTGACTTGAACCCCCCACGTATATTGATGGAAATGGAAATAAGAGACACTCAAATTAGTTTGACTTTTACCTCATATACTGTTCCTGAGAATTGAGACCTTGTGCTTGATGTAACGTGGATGTTAGAACGTCGGTATCGAGGCCACGCAATTTCAAGAACTCCGATCTCTCCGGG
Organism: Mycetomoellerius zeteki; assembly: GCF_001594055.1. Lineage (NCBI taxonomy): Eukaryota > Metazoa > Arthropoda > Insecta > Hymenoptera > Formicidae > Mycetomoellerius > Mycetomoellerius zeteki. The sequence goes on along the minus strand of NW_017257000.1, from coordinate 813,775 downwards.
TCCCAAACGTAGGTCAGCTTCTTGCAATTGAAAATGGTAATGGATGGCACCTCTAAAAATACCTCGTTTAAAACTCTTCTACGTCCGAAATGCACAAATAGTGACGCAAAAAGGCGTACTAATTTTTCAATGATTGTCATTCAACTCACGTTTGAATTGACCCCCGAAAAGATGCACAGATAACATTGGATAAGTTTCCTTTTCTTCTTTGGTAGTTATGACATTGCCATCCCATGCGTCATCCATCAAAGATTCTTCATGGAAAGATTTATTACTATAAAATAAAATAATAATTAAAAAATAAGTAAAGAATTAGTCGATACTTGATGCCTAATATTTTCTTCTTTCTGTCAGTTTCTCTATGTAAATTTTAAATATATCTTCTGGTTATATAAAAATAATAATTGTCAATATTAATTTCAATTATATCTTGTTTGAGATATGATGCATTAAAAACATTACTAACATAACTTCCTTAGCGGTCAAATTCCTCAGCTTCTTCACGTAATAACTTGTATGTTTTCCTTGAAACTTTTCGATTAACAAAACGGTTTCTGCCTCTTCCAAGGAACATTTGGTGTGGGTGACTTGGAGCATGAGATGCGGCACCCAGTGGAATATCAGCCTCAACAGACCTCCGGTAATGACAATCAGGAACCAGATAATAACGGTCTGTGCGCGGTTTCGTCTATAACTGTAACGATAATGAGCGGAAATTAAGCGGACTGCGAAGTTCAAGGAGAATTCAATTATGACTTGACGTAATGCAAATGACCTACCCGTAAATTTCCATCTGGTCCTCTTCACCGGGATTGATGTAATCCACGCCATTCTTCAAGTGTAGAAGACCATTTGCTCTGGTACCTGAAACGACGCCAAAATTGTTACAACGAGTAGCCATTCGCATGCCAAACGTTTTGGTGAACGTTCGTTCACCAATAGCGAACTTTGTATAACCGACGCTTTCTCCGCGACGTTTCGTAAGATTCTACTTGTTAATGATACAGCAGTAGACGCGTGCGGAATACGGCGCGTTTCTGACGGCAATGATACCACTGGTGGCCTTTATAACTCCGGTTGCGTCAAATCACGAGGGGAATGAGAGAGAATGGAAATTGTGCGGTTATCGAGGATAATCGCGGTAAAGTAGCGAGGTAAAACGGGACAAGTGCGTTTATTTAATGTCGAGCGGTATCAATGACCACAAAACGAATGTCGGTAAACGAAAAATAAATGTTTGGGAGTAACAATAGATATATTTCTTCTTTCCTTCTTACCCTCCAACAATTCCGTCTTTTGCTCGTGCTGATGCTCGTTTGTAGTAGTCGCGTTGCGACTACCAAAAACACTGTAAGCATTTCTGGTGAAGCTCAGATTTAGTTTATTCGGCGTGGGCGGCATGCTCGCGACTGAAAAAGTGCAGCTCAACCGAAACGTGAGAAGGAAAATGTGACTAAAATTCTGGAATCAACAGAATCTTCTCTTTAACTCTCTTTAAACTCTCGCATTCCATGCGGTATCTGTTTTCCTTTATCTTTTTTTAACTTTTATAGAAATATCGTCTCTTCTATTTTTCTTCTGGGAATTTTTAAAGAATGTTTTCGTTCGACTTCTTTTGACCTGCCTTCTGTGTTACTTGTCTTCACTACTACATATTGTAATTTAACCCTAGCCTTAGTATCTAACGAATTATTGTCCGTATGGGCGCTCCGTGAGGACACCTCAGATCGCTCGATGTGAGACAGAGTTACTTGCTATGATTAAAAATTCAGCTATGTAGAAATACGAAGACAAAGGGGAAGAGGAAAAGAATGCCGAAGACGATCGGTGAGCTGCTAGATACGACGTGGATGCCGTTTGAACAATTGCGCTCTTCGGGACATTAACCCCGTCTGCTACCGACACCGATTACCCGCCATTTCGGGATCTCTCTTCAAGGTCCTCGTAGCAGGTCTTGGTGACGCGTTATCCGGCATCTGGCCGGCATCTAGCTGACACGGGAGACGCGACAATGACGACGACGACGACGACAACGTTGTCCTACGGACTCTGAAGGCCGTCTCGCGATTGTGCCAGAACCATGAACCGATGACGATCGTCGAGAGAGTGGCAGGAGAATAAGGATGCTGATGAGCGAATAGCAGTAGTTGGTGCTATCGCTTTGGACCTGCCCTCAGCTTCCTGGATTCGTGTCAGTCGCCAGGGTCGGTGAGCTTTCGCCAGCCGATTCGTGGCGTGATCGCCGCTCGTTCACCCTCGCTCATGCCGCGTTTCAAGTACACCAGATCCGAAGTGCTCCTGCCTGCGGAGCCGCCACGTAGCGGCCGCGGTTGCGGCTGCGGTGCTAGCACTAGATCGCTGTAATGGCTCGCTGCTTTTCTCTGCGTTCCACCTTTAGCCCTCAAAGACGACGATCCGTGATCTTTGCGACCGCACGCGGCCGCTACACCAGCTTCTGCCGCCTCTCTTATGTGCTCGTGCCTCCCTTGTGCTGCTCGTTGGCGCGATCGCAAATACATTACGGGTTATAGGAGTATCCGGGGTTGCCGTCGGGATATCTCGATCGGCAGAAAGATTGTGACAGCTCACGATGTTTTACACGCGCACTACTGGGATTTTCCCCTGGAGAAACGAGACAGTCTTAGTTCTTTTTAAGTAGAGATATTATCAGACGCACTCACACAGTATTCTTCCGATCAAACTAATCAATACGAGGAAGAAGTTACGCAATATTAGCGCATTCCAAGATTCCCCGAAATTACGAATCTATAAATAAATCACTAACTATATCAACGTCTCAATTCTCGATAATATGAAATATGTGTGACAAATGGAGAGATAAGAAGAGAAAGACTTCTCTACACGGAACACCAACAGATTTTACACTTTTCGCGAATACGATCGTCCTCGCGAGGAAATGACGACTTTTCCTTTCGTTGCGCTATTTTTTCAGATGATTCGCTTAAACTCTTCACTCTTTTCGGGACTTCTAAGTACAGAGAACACAGTGCAATAGTTTGTGTCTAGCATTTTACTCATAGTGCTGGTGTATGGTATCGTTGATGCGAAATAGTATGTTCCAGTTTTGATCACTCGCAAATTAGGAAACGGAAAAGAAAACGACACTCTCCTACGAGAAGTCACTTTGCGCGCGGGTGTTTCCTCGGTGCGGCGCTCATTCGTGGTGTTGCCGCCAGCACACCGGGATGCTATGCCTCGCAGATGAATCGTCCTGCGTCTCAGACTCCAAAACGTTTCCTTACAACGAGCTGCGTGCAAGTGCAAGACAATTTGCGAAAATGTGCTCGTACTAAAATGGCGGCGCGGCGCCGTCGTTTCGAAGTTCAGCTTCGAAATTGCTGACTCTGGCCAGACTGGCTGGCTGGTTAGCTGGTTGGCTGCGCAGCAATTCTTCGTAATTGCTGACCGCCAACGTCGCTCGTTGATCGAACAAACGACGAAACTTCACCAGAAGGAGACTTCCTTCATCGTGGAATACCGAAGAACACGCGGTTGAACGGTGCGACGTAGAGCCAGGGATTTATCTGCTCCGGATTGCGACCTGCCTCTGAATGTGAGCGAATCGAATAAATTGCTTGGCACGGAGACCGACCGAGAGGCAGACTTGCGCCCTGAGTCGTGGCAAACTCGGCTACAGGAACGTATCTAAAGAGGGTGCTTTGTCGAACGACAGAGTCTCGAGTTAACCGAGTTCAACGCTCCGGCAGAGAGCAACTAAATATCCATTGGCTGCGCCTTCAGTTCGCGCATGATACGATCAATCATAGTTTACAAAAACAAACATTAGATAAGTTTTATAGCACTTGTACACTTCGTTTTTGTAAAGCCGATTGCGCAGGAATATTACTTACGAGGATAAAGATATCATTCAGATTTTTTATCATACGAAATATCATTCAGATTTCATACGCAATACGCTGTTTTTAACGCTCAATGTAATAGTTAGTATTTAACGAGTATCGATCACAATTTATTTTGAAGACTTATATCTTAAATACAACTTTATCACAAATTTCATCATTTGATTTGAATCAAACTTGAAATAGCCTTTTGATATTTAAAAACCATATCTTTCTAGATGTTTTTATAAAATGCAACATGTATTTTCAATTTTCTTTTTCTATAATAAGAAGTGCATCGTTTGAAAAATAAATTAAATCTAGATTAAAAACACATTTTACCTGTCATTCGTAAATAAGTTCTTAAATGAAATAGTAATTAAGAGACATAATTAAAAATCAGTAAATTATTTCATAAGGTTTTTAATCGTTCGAATCGTGACTTTCACTTTGTCTATAAAAGACATTTCAAAAATCCGGCAGGTAGAACATGCATCACATTTCCTTTGACTTCTGTTCTTATATAACCGCACCTGGAATTCCCCTACCATCAGCTGCTCAACTTATAACGATGACGAACGTCGACATCATCGTCGATGCCGACCATGACTCATTTTTTTCGCTAGCGCCGGCGCGACCGAGTTTCCTCGTCATCGTTCCCGCTAATTATGGTTCTGATTTAAATCATCAGCTTTTCCTTCTGTCATTATTTGGCTTCCGGTTGCAGGTACGTATTCTTTTCGTATCCATATATCACTCCAGGCTGCTGACTGATCGTACCGGCTGTCTTCCTTCATCCAACTTCGTCTCTTCGTCTTTTACTCCGACTCTCTTCTGCCGTTTCTGCCTGCTATTTCCCTCTTGTTCCCTCGCGTCCCATGAGGTCTCATAGTTGGAATATCGAACGATCAGACCCTCGTGGTATATACCTCGTTTTAGCTAACTCGACACTTCTGACACGTATTCTCAGTTGCGAGCATTAAAAAATTTTCATTTTTTTTACAAGCTATGCATATGTTATAAAATTTCGAAGTAATTCCCATTCGAAGACATTTAACGATAACAAATGTTATAATATTTTTAATTGAACGCATTCTTGTGTTTAGATTTCTATCTTTCGATATAATTATTAATCTTAATCATTAATATATGTATACATTTATTAATATAATTATTAATATATTGTAGATATTTTATTAATATTAATTATTAATTTCTATCTTTCGTTATAATTATTAATTAATTCCTAATACCTTTACTTTTTAAATTTTCATTATTCATTCTTATTTTTAACATTTACCAACATTTTCAAATGAAATTTTTATTAATTATGAGTTTTTATTAGTTAATAACTTAAACCTTCGATCGCTCTAATCCTAAAAATAAAAAACTTTATAAAATTTTTCAACGTGCACCACAAGTGTTTTATCGTTTACAGGTGGATGGCTTTTTGTAGTAACAGATAAGGCTTGAACATTTATATTCGCATTAAGTTTGTTGCGAAATCGCCACGATAAATTATAGTTTTGTAGTTTACTGCTTATCTACACTTAAAATCATTCGTGTCCGCTAATAATTCGCACTACTCTTTATCGTAGCATTAGATGTTCTCGATAAATTCGCGATTAATTGATGATTAAATATGTAAAAAAAATAAGTAGATTTTATCGCGGAGCAAAATAACTCGTAAAGAAAGTGAGAACAGAAGGTTACATTTTTGCAGAAAGAAATTTCTCCGAACAGATAAACTGGATGAAGATAGCGATTGGCGCGTTTTTTTAATTGAAATGTTAAACAGAATTAAAGGCTCGTCAATGTCGAAATGCCGAGCGACACATCGTTAGTAATTGAACAATATTACTTTTGTCTAAGCGGTCGTGACTTTAAACGGTGCAGAGGTCGAGGACAATATTGCTAGCTGAATTTGTTGTTCGTTTCGACACGATTCAATTTGATGCAATTAAATATACAATTAAATATAAACAACGGCTATTTTAATGCTTGCCATTAAAAACATGTGAGTAAAATTTTCTGTGACAATAGTATCGCTGATATCTAGCTTTCAATTAAAGAGGATATTACGCGGAGATACAATCTTACGGCGCATTTAAATTACACTTAAATTAGCTACAAGCTTTTCTACCCACTTATAAAGATATATTTTCTGACTCGCCGCGCCATAATCAACTCTAAAATGTAAAACAGAATTGCTGGTTATGTAATAACCAGGATTTATGTGTATACGCTTGCTACGCACATGAATCTTGCACAACTTATTAACTTTCTATATTTTCTAAAAATTCGTTCGTCAAAAAGATAGGCGAGGAGTGTAGCAGTTTTATGTAATATTTAATAATTTAAAATACAAAAGATAGTAGAGATAAGTATAAAAAGCAGTATAATTATGTTAATAACACTATAATAATGTCAAAATTATCGAATTATTCATATTACTAAAAAATGCCTTTTGTGATCAACATCTTTTGTGATAAACATATTTAAAAAATAATATGCGTGGGCATCAAATTTTTTAAATATATCGTTATATTATACATTTTCAATAAACTTTTAATCTATAAGGTACTTTATGAAGAATTTTATTGTAATAACATTTACATATATATATATATATATATCACATAATGGTAAAATAGAAAGGCTTCGAGCCAATTTTATTAAAACGTTTAATATCTTACCAATATGTGATTTTATTCTTATTGAGCCATATTATCATTAATTTAAGTTTTTATATATAGATATAGATATATTAACTTTACAATATTTATTTGCGTCGATACGTTTTACTTAACACGATTTTAAACCAGTTTAATCTTTGGTCTCATAAATCACGTGCTTTAGTGCTTGAGTAAACGAATTGAAAGTCTTACCTTATCTTTGCAATTTCTTGCAAAAATATGATCCCAATATAAGTTGCGACTATGAAAATTATCACATTTCTTCTTTTAAGTCTCTCAATACTTCTTTTTAAAATCATTTTTGAACATATCTCATTTTATTATATAACGATTATTACTTAACATAAAATATATTCACCGAAAATTGTCATAGAAAGTTGACACAAAAAATTATATACAAAGTTCACACAGTCCACTGAAAATTAACATAAAAGATAACAAATGACTAAGAAGCATTTCAAGTATGTCTATATTATGTAAAATTTAGCATGTTGCTTATACTAAAAAATGTAATTTCTCTAGTTTACATATTTTAGTCGTGAGTTTATTATAATATTATTTATACAAGCTATTATAATATTGTTCATTTAAGATTTGATATCATCATATTATTCATGTAAAATATCATAATATTATCATTGTATTATTCATATGCGATTGTCTAAATTGTCTATCGAACGAAACAGGTGTTTGCTTTAGGAACTCATACAGGTGGTTGCGCGACATGAAATTGTACAATTTAAAAGTTTATCAGTGCAAGTAAATGATAATTAGTATGACTAAAGCGACAACTGCAAGTGATATTAGCGTATTAAGGATTCCGGACATAAGGCCGATAACCGACACGATATTTATTGAAAAATGAAGCGAAGTGAAGTTCGATACAGCGAGACAGCTTGACAAGGATGACAAAACCAATCTTTTGTCTCATAAATCACTCTTCAATTTCATAATATACTTGGATAAACGATCTGGGGAAGTCTTACCATTCGCTGTTGTATCCATCTTGATATCGTTCGATGATCAACAGCTAGTGAATTACTATTTTCTCGTGGTTCTCGGCAACCTGCTTTCTCGTGAGATAAATGTAAACTGTCTTCACACGTTGCACGCTAATCCTATAACACTTCCGATAGAAAAAATACCGATTTTTTTTACAAGAGGTATATATTTTTTCTTTTAATCCACCAACCACAATCTATAAAAGTTGATTCTAGTTACACTTTATATCAGATTAGAACGACTACGCTCCGCCCATGTACGTTTCGAAATGGCAATAAACCCCGCAATTTGAAAGGTAATTATAGAATGTAGAATTTTAGAAATAGAGGCGAAAACCGTTGGGTTTCCGCCTGCATCGCGCTGGGTTTGACAGGTCCACCGTCATCTCATTGGAAGAGTGTTTCAGTGGATCTTCGACACGCGAGCATTTCTCGATCGCGATCTTGCGCTCACGCGATCGAGAAATCGACGTCAGTGCGCGACGGCGCATCGAAAGACACTGTGCTCTCTCGCCAATATACATCACACCGCCGATCGTTCTCTTTCCACCACACCAAGCAGTATGTGCTACCGCCACCATCGGCCAAAAGTCATCTTCTGTTATCATTATGAGGCATTTGCTTGCCAGCCGATTCGTCAACGATCTAGATCCGCATGATAGTGCCGAGAAATTTTTCAAAACTGTGTCTCGCCAAAATTTTTTCTCGATTAAAGATCGATATTTATAATTACGTGCGCTTTGAGAAAATAGTTCATTTGTAATGGTCACAAATGTAAATGACAAAATTTAAAAGATATTTCCGACCTCAATTGGTTCTAATTAGAACACATAGTTGCTTTAGAAAAACTTGTACAATTTGCAATATGCATATGTGCAAACTATATATTTTTTTAATTATGTGTTTTCTTTATGCCAATTAATTCATCATAATATAAAATATTAAGGTATAGTTATATAAAAAAAATGAGTTTCACAGATAAAAATATTTTTCAGTCCGATTAAATCCAAGTATTGGCAACTTTCAAATGATATAGCAAAATCTGTTCATTTTTTATAGTTTTGCCTAAGAAAATTTTTTATCAGTGAGTTAAGAACTAAAACATACTGCAGTTTCAACCAATTTCACCGAAACCAAAAAATCCGGTGTTCTGTGCGAGATGCTTTCAGTAAAAGTTTTTTAATTCTTATCTAATCTCATTTACGTATCTAATTGATGAAACTTAATGAAACAAAGGAAAGCTTTTTATCTGTAATGTAAATAAAAAGTTAATTTTCCTGAAATAATACTAATTTATTTATAAATATAGAAAAAGTTCTAGAAAAAATATAGAAAAACTCAGAGTTAAAGCACAGTTAAAGAAATAAAATAGAAATTAATGAAATTTAATTTTGTTAAAGATAGAAATCAAGAATTCTTATATACGCAAAAATTTGTGTTTGCGACGATTCCAAGGTTCGAGCTAGCGCGACTCGATAAATTTTCAAGTTAGCACAAGACAAATGGAAAGAGGGGAAGCTCGGAACTGAGAGAAGATCGGTAGTTATAACTACCGAGCCTGAACATCTCACACTGGAACCGTTCCAGTTCTGAGAAAAAAATTGCGTTTGCATCGACTTCAAGGTTCAAACCGTGTCGCGCTGTTACTAATGTGGAACTGTGATAACTCCACATTGGATTAGATACAACCGGTTGTAGGGGCGTGTTCGAATTCCCACCTGGGTGATCTCCGGATGTCACGTCATCCTTGTTATTTACCGAATGTTAAACAAGAATGACATCTAAGGAGCACCCAGGTGGGAATCTGAACACGCCTTAGCTCGAGTCGCGCCGAAATCGTCGCAAATGCAAATTTTTTCCTATGTGGAGTTGTCAGCTTCAGGATGGATTCAACACAACGCCTATTACGTGTTGCATGTAGGTATGACTTAATCACTACTAATGGGGTGACAGCACCAAAGTGGCACAGGCACGTCTCTTGTGGAGATGAATAATGGTCACGTGAAATCGTGAAAATTATCGAATTGCTATTACCAATGTGGAGTTATGACAATTCTACACTGGATTCGACACAATCGCCTATAGCATGCGGTTAAATGGTGCTGAAGTCATCGCAAAAGCAATTTTTTTCTCGTGTAGTACAAGATAGTTACGAGGAATAAATGTAAAGAAATACAAAGAATGAGAAGATTCGTGTTAAAGGGAAAGATTTGAAATCTCTAAGCATGCCATAGCATTTCTAAGTATAACGTCATAAGCGCAATATATTCTTACATATATTTCCCATAAAGAGAAACATATACACGGAAATGAGGAAATGTTCGCAAGAATCTTACTGAGAAGGCTTGAATGTTGACCATGAGGGTCTTTATTCTCTAAGGAGAATAATACAATGCATATATGTTTTAGAGGTCGACGTCGTATCGAATCTGATATTCAGATTCGACCATCGTTCATATAATTTTATCGATCGGGATATAAAATCTCACTAAAGCGTCACTCCGTATGCTCAAAATCGAGTAAACGCCCCGATTGTCATGCAGCTATTTAAATAATTAATTAACGCGATAACAATTAAATATATATTAGAATTTTCTCCCATCCCAATCTTTCCACTCTCTCACACACACGCTCTTACGATTTTTCTTTCCCGTGTGTATCAGCGACAGGATTAATTTCAAAATACCGGGTTTACATTTATTTTAATTCGTATGTCATTTTAAAAAATTTTTTACGATAAGCTATACAATATAAAATATAAAGAAGATTATGTCCTCCTCTTTGTAAAAACAATCATTAGATATATAAAAATGTATAAAATCATTATTATGTAATTTTGTAAAAATAATTATTAATAAATATATATCAACAATTAATATCTCACGATCCAATTACCGTTACGTAAATAAATACGTAGAATTAAAATCAGATAGCAGACTAGGTATCCCAATCGTTCGCTTATAAATGTATCTACGCATTTCTGTGAATCTCAACCGACTACTACGTTTTATGAGCGTGGCGAACGAAGGCGACTCTCGTGCAATGACGAATTCCGCTTCGATGGACCTAGAAGTTCTTCTTCTTCTCCTTACCTACCAGGATATTGTCATGGTAACTGATCTCTTGTCCAGCGACAGCGGGATGCAGGTAATGTGGTTCCACGTCAATTTTTTCCTTCACGTCCGAGTCCAGCACCAAAGAGTGATGCGGTCCGTGATGAAGATGCTGCTGTTGTTGCTGTTGATGTTGATGCTGATGCTCATGCTGGTGCTGACGATGATGCTCATGCTGGCCTTCCTTGTTTTCTTGAGTATACTTCTTAATCGTTTCTTTCAATTTTTCCAAGTCGACCTCTTCTTCATATTTAGAGAACAATTCCTTCATATGTGAGTCGTCCAGCTTTTGCGATTCCTTCAATTTCTTGACGAGTTGATGGAACCGCTCATTGATTTGCGTTCCGTTAAATTCTCTTGTTGTATTCTTCGAGGCATTTAAGTTCGGATCCAGCAGTAAATCGGGCGTCTCGTGTGCCACATTCACATTCTTGTCCAAATTCTCCTCTGTTAGGGACTGTAGTAGGGTGTTATAGTCCGGCTTGATCTTCGAAGTCTCCATGCAGGAACTGCAGGAACAGTTTGTGATGATCTGCACTTTCTTTTGCATAGTCACTGGATTATTTTGTTCGTCTTTGCAATCTAGCGTAACCTAAGAATGCGGAATAATTTTCAATAGTTAATTTTTAAAAATTATATTCAGATCGTTTATTAAGAAAATAAACTTTTTTGTTCTAGGAAGGATGTAATATTCGAAAAATTGTAAGAAATAAAAAGGAATGAAACAATGTTATAAATAGATATAAACACTTTTAAAAATAAGATTAATGATAAAATACAACTTATGATTTTATCGATCAATTTTACCACGTGCATAAAAGATATCAAGATAATGAAGATAAGCGCCAAATATTTTTTTAATCAACGCGATAACTTTCCTCGCACGTATAAGTAATCTATTACAAGAAAATGAGTAATATTGCAAGAAGGAAACTATAATATAATCCTTATGGAAACGCTTCTACTGGATTCTTATTAACATTTGTATTTATATATTTTTTGGGTCGTTGATTATGAGTCCAAAGTCAAATTTTAGAAATTCATAATAGTACAACCAATATGACAAATTCAAAAATTGAAAGATATTTGATGAATTTGTGCCATATTGAATTGTGCTCCTTTCATTTACTTTTCTCTTTATAAGAATTATTAATATTATAAAAAGGTAATTTTTTAAATGTTTTATCATTTATACATTATTTGTTTTTAAGAAAAAACACACTTTCAATATTTTTATATATCCAAGATTTTTTAAATAAAAAACAATCATGTGAAAAATTCTTAATAAATTATTAGAGTCCGACCGAAACTGAAATTGGACAAACACCACATGATTTCCAGTCATTGAAAAATTTCAAAATATGTGAAATTTATTAATGTTTCAAAAATAAGATTTTATTGATATCTTATTATTCCTTAAATTATAAGGAATTTCAGACACTAGACATTTGGCGACTTAACGAGTAAAAAAGGATAAAGAAGGAAGAAATAGCGTCGGTGTGATTTTCAGCAATCAGGGCGGATCAGCTGATGTTAACATATAGTTTTTCGAATGCTCGTCGGCGCGTTGCAATTTGTACAGTTTCGATTTTTACTTACCAAAATTTTTTCTTAATTTCAACCGAAACCAAGATCAAACTGAAACTTTGATTTTTGACCGAAACTGACCGAAACCGAAATTTCAGTCGGACTCAATAAATTATATATACAAATTAAAGTGTGTTAAATGCTTGTTTAAATTTACAGCTTTCTAACTTTATTAGTTTATGTATAGTTTATTGATAGACTCACAGTGTGCCAAACACTGTCGAGAGGTTGACAGGAATCGCAATAAGGTCTTATGAGGTCTCCAGGTGCGGAGGGTTCACTGTGAGGGACCATATATGAAAAACAAGCGCCGACGCAAACGTTATTGTCCAATTCCTGCGAAGAACACTGAGGCCATGTCACTACCTGTTTTATAGGCGTCGTCTTGCACCAACTGTGCTTATCAGGATACAGCACGATATTGTGGACCTAACAAAAATTTAAATTTTTTGTGAGTTTAATTTAATATACAGAGTGTATCAAAAGTCTGGAAACGGTCGAATATCAAGAGGTTTTAGCCATCGATCGGACACCTTGCGTAATGTTAATACCGGCGGTATTAACAATAACTTTCAAGCCTTATAACTTGAAAAGTACTTAATGAAAAATAACTTTATTATAGTGTTTTGAAAAGCTCTTGACACCAGCTATTAAACTCTGGCATCAAAAATAGGATGATCCATTAAAAAAAATCAATTTGACCTTGGCGACGCCACCCAAGGTGGCTTTGCTTTCGAGATATTCGACCGTTTCGAGACTTGATACATCCTGTATGTATAAGAAAAAAATATCAGATTAAATAATTACTATTTATGCAAAATTATTCTTTCATAGAATTCTGAAGAAAGAAGATCGTTTGATGAATGGATGATAATAACGAACGAAGACGAACCTTGTGTTCACGATGAGCACTGAGTAGAGCAGAATGCATCATTAACAAAAGCATCATCGCGGAAAGCCGCCATATCGTCCCCATGATTCCTGAAACAATGTAAAGAAATCGAAGGTATCCAAATTTTTTTCACCTTGTATTGGACAATGCAAATAAAATACTTAAAATATTTAGAAGGTGAATGATTAATTATTATATAAATAACTTAATAAATGTAATTTTTTAGTTATTATATTGAACAAATTAAATAAACGTTATCCTATCAATATTCAAAAGTGAACTAACGTAATTTTACAAAAAGTCATCACAACTTAAAAAGGATAGCTTTTAAGGGTCGTAAAACGAACATGACAAAATAACTTTTGATAATGTTGAGAATATATTATTTCGGCGATATTATTTGATTAATCAATAATTTTCGATCAAGTTAAAAAATAGTTTTTTTTTCTAAGAACTTAATTTTGTCAGTTGCAGAGGGTAGTAACTAATTAATAAATTAAATAAAAGTTAAAAATAAAACGTTAAAAATAATTAAATGACTTAATAATTTCAATTTAGTTACCTTTAAACTTTAATTTATTAAGTTTTTCCTTTTTAAATTAAAATTCTTTTTATCTCTCGTTAAATGCCAATATTATTTTCTATAAAATCTTAAACAATTTAATGATTGTGTGATGAGCGCGACGCTCGTACTGTCCAAAGATGTACGTTTGGTCTGCATTTAGGAAATGCTATCAGTGCTATCGCGTCATGCTTATTTTATGTCTAATGAGCGATAAAGAAAGAATAATAGCTTTTTATTTACATATAATTTTCAATGAACGGGCAGTGCAAAGAGGAGTACAAAATTAAACTTTAACAAAATTAAAACAATTACTTATGTAAAAATACTGAAAATTAAATTTTTGTTGAACAAAAAATATCTTTCTTCATTCTTTTTATTTTATATAATTAACAAATAAAATATTAAATCAATCTGATGATCTATACTGTAATTGTTTTATTATTTAAAGTAACCTAATTTTAAGAAAAATTAGGATATTCTGATTTAATTTAAAATTAACATTTTTAAAATAAACTTTTTATTAAACTTAAGTTTTTCTTAAATTTAATCTTAATGTAACTTTAACTGAATTAGATTTTTCTTCATTCAACTTTTAGTTTAACTAATTAATTTTGTAAACCATTAACTTTAACTTAATTTAGTTTTAAAAAAATATTAACTTAATGAACCCTATAACCAAGCATTAATGGTTGACTTAAAAATAATAATTACTTTATTTCTATATATACATTGTCGCAAACGTTTCGATTTATAAAATCTCCCTCAGTGTTTGCAAATAATTATCACCCTATTCTCTCTCATAAACATCTAATAAACAACTATCAAATTACATACAAAATAGTCACTGTTTAACTACATATATTTACGCGTTTATTATAAAAGATCGATGTCATCATTACGTTTATTTCGAATATTTATTTTTGGTATGACTGCTTGTTTGAATTACGACTAGATTCTCGATGTTAATCAGAGATTTGAGCATTAAAAAATTTTTTGTAACAGGACTTTGGAACAAATGTTGATGGAATGATGACATCGATATTTTATAATATATTTAATGATACGTAATTAATAATAGGAATTTAATAATATATTTATAAGATGTAATTAATCAGAGTGATTATTTTGTATGTAATTCGATAGTTTGTGAGGGGGAATAGGATAAAAATTATTTGCGAGCATTGAGAAAGACTTTGTAAGTCGAAACGTTTGCGACAATGTATATAGAAATAAAATAATTGTTATTTTTAAATCAACCATTAATAGTTAGCTTAGTTATAGACCATAATATCATTTTATTGCTTAGCAATTTTACGAGCGGATTTGTATATTAATCAACCATTTAGTTGTATTATTTTTAAAGTAAAAGAGTTATATAATCTTTTTACAACTGAAAATATAAAATATTCGCACAATCAGGATTGTGAAATTGTTTTCAGCGATGAAAATGGAGAAACAAAGGTAAAAAAGTTGGTCTTCTGTGTCAATTTTAATCTGATCTATGAAAGATGGAAACTTTGCAGTTTGCAACGAGCGTATTAGATAACTTATTAGAAAATTATTTTCCCAAATATATTATAGTAGTGTGCGATGCCATCTAAAATCATTGAGATAGCGTGCTATTCAACTCGGGCTTTCGGGTTCAATGACTGACTGGAATTACATCAGCAAGAGATTTATCAGTACGATACTGCATCTTGTTTATTTTTTTTTTATTTCACACTCGTAATATTCATAAACTTCATAAATCAATATGTTCAATGTGTTGACAGCAAGGAACATACATACGTAGATATTAAAGTCGTTGAGAAATGTTTAACTACCGGTTTCTCAAAGTAATTTTGAAGCATATAAGTATGACGGAAAGATAGCATCCGGATAAATTACTTTCGCTACCGAGAAGTTAATTAAATGGCTCGCGTGCGACCTCCAAGTATCCGTAAAAAGACGCGTCGAAAGTTATGGTCCGCTCGTTTCAACGCCATATCAAGGAACGGGTTCTCGTTATTGGATGACGACGCGACGCGTTTCATTCATAGATCGTTAAGACTGATCCCCGATTTCAATATGGCGTGCTCGAATTTTAAATTTTCGAGATTTCGAGATAAAGCAAGTTCATGTTTCCTCGAAGCTTGGCACATAGACGAGGGAATTCGTCGTGAATGTCCCCATCATAAATAGCGGCGGATTTAAGGTACCAGTTATGGGAGCATGCGCTCCTTCCCCGACGATGTATTTTTTAAACTCAAGGGACATGTGGCGCCTGAAAGATATATAAGATAGAAGAATGTGTTCTCCATTTAAATACAACAAAGAGTATAAACAATGAAGATCAAAATTTTGCAAATAATGTAAAGGAAAAGTTTAGATGTAAAGAAAGTTTATATACATCTCTTTTATATAGATCTTATTTTTTTGGGCGACTTAACCTTTTAAAGTCGTTAAAATCTATAACATAATTGCTGATGCTGCGTCTGTAAGACCTATTCAATTTATGTTAAAAGACACTAATTAATTTCAAATAATCAAAATGACATAATTCCTATAAAAAATAAATACTGAGTTTAATAAAAATAATTCAAATTTTCAGATGTATGTAAAGAAAATCGGATTGTTTGACATCATTGACCAAGAGATTTATAATTGAATGAATCCACCCAGAATAAACCCATCGTCCGTCCGGAAGATAAAAAAAAAGTTATATAAATAATTGTATAAAAAAGCAAGAAAGATTAAATAAAAATAACAGTATAATAACAACTGCGACAAACGCATACGTTTGAATATATAAATTTTCATCTATCTAATATCAAAAGTGTTAAGCCTTAAATACACTTGTTATATAATAAATGTTTCGATTTATTAGAGGTAAAATCTTCTGCGAATCAATCACAACGATATTGATACGAACGTCGAACCAGCGGATCCTGTTGGTTTTTCGGTTGCACCGAAAAAAAGAAGCATGGAAATCGAGAGATCCCGCGATGTTGCATAGGTACTCGTGCTATCCTCCGAAGGATTCGCGTCCTCATTGGGGATGGGCTTCGCGAACTGAATTCCTGACAACAGCAAGAATCTTGTCCTTCGCCGGACAATTGGTCGTCGGCATTTCCAGAGAGAGGATCGATTTTTCGTCTCCTGCCGTCTCCTTTGCCGTCGCTAACGATGCATTTCGATTTCGATCCTATCCCTCCACCTCTCTTTGTCGCCTCATTTTCTGCTCCGTTCTCCTCCGTTTCCTTTTCCTTCTATTCCACGACTTCCACCATATCTATCCAGTCCTATGAACGCGTTCAGTTCACAAGAAGGATCTTTTTCTTCGCAACGCAATCCTTCATCCTCCTTTATTCTCACGTAGAATCTCTTCGATCTTCCGTTTTTTATTTCAAGTTCTAAGAACTACAGTGCAGTCAGGGCTGCAGGCTGATTTCGTGAATTTGAAAGAAGCTGGCTAATTGAAATGTCAGAAATAATCGAAAAGAAAGTGCGCAAAGTAGAAAATAGCGCAAGTTTTTCAATAGATTTTATAGTTAACGATATACAATTGTTGTTAAACGAAACAATTGATTACTTTATTTCTTTCAATATATAATACCATTTATCATATCGTAAGGATCTTATTCTTGCTCAGGGCTTTGATTACAGGATGCAACTTGAGAAATCCGAAGAAACGTATCACATTTCAAAAATTAGTCCTCTTGAGTAATTCTTGTTGAATCACCCTGTACGCTTCGAAACCGCAGAAGTGTGGGGCAACACGGAGCGGCGCGATCGCCCATCTCATTTCTACGAGCGGAGATTTGAATGACCGAATAGGATGCAGCAGGGACGTACTCGACTAAAACAATAACTAACAATGATCAATGTATCCAAAAATACAAAATTGTTACTTATAGATTTATAAATAAACTGCATTTTAGAAATAAATTCATGTACAATTTAAAAAAAATATATATATATAACATGTCGTAAAATCGATATATGCACCAAAATAAAATTAGCTTCCTTACATCGCGCGTCGCTAGTAAAATCGAATTTTATATTATTCTGTGTAAAATATATATTTAACTTTGTTATAATTAGATTATTCTTACGCTTCACAGTATCGATTAATATTTCCCAAACAGTTACAGTTAACAATATTAATGGTAACCAAATAATTAAATGTCCCTTTATATTTATCTATTTAAATCTATGTTTCTAAGAAATTTTTATGATTCTAATTATGTAGATTATTATATTTCATCAATGCTGCTTTATAACTCGAAAGTAATCTTCTTTATATATCTTTTCCTTCCTTGCATCCTTTCCACGTTTGTATATTACAATGCTCTGCGTTATATTACATTATTGTTTTAAAATACGAATATACGCTTGAAGTTCTATATTTCGCAATGTAGAATGACTACGGCCCTGCAATGGCCACAGCCAGAAGTCCAAAGCTCTTTGTTGCTGCGCCACCTTCTCTTCTCGCCTCTGGGTCCGTGTCGGTGGCACGGAGGACCTCCGGCCCACCTCCTTCTTCGCCTCCATCTCGGTCCCGTGCCTTCGATTTGCTCGTGTCCTCGAGATACCGAGAGAGGATGAAGAGAGCAAGAGGAAGAGAGAGAGAGAAAGAAAAAGCGAGAGGGAGAAAAAGAGAGAGGAGAGTGAGGAAGATACGCAGCGGGAAGGAGCGGAAAGGCAGTAAGATAGAAGCGAAGAAAGAAGGATGAAGCGAGAGAAAGGGTCTTGCGTCCAGCCGCGAGATTAATTTGATTTTCAAGCAAATTTGACGCGCCCTCGAGCCTAGGCGGTGCCGGTACAAAGAGCGCCGCGCCTGTCCGCCCATATGTGTGCCTCATCGAAATCTCCGACGATTTTCCATCGATCCTCTTGATCGTTCATTCTTCTTCATCTATTCTCCATCGACAGCGCAACGGTCGACGAAATGGCGCGTTCGCCGTTTATAAAAGCGCAATGAGTATCACACGGGTTTTAGCTTTAGATATTAAACCGTAAGAAACTGAAACGTCAAGACAGCACGATATTTAGCTATATCGATGATATCAGCGACAAAGAAATCAACAAGATTTTTTCGTTTTCATGTATGTTTTATAATGACAGAAGATTTTAAAGAAAAATAAAAGTAAATATTGCGTAACATTTGTTTTCTCTTGTTTTAATAATTACGCGCGTGGAAGATAATAATCCTAATAAAATAATCCTTTTCGATATAGCATATCTTTTTCGATGCTTCTTTCACTGTTTGTAACTTTTTTATTATCTAATAAAGATACATTTGCTTGATACCGTTATGTTCCTTCCCCAAGTAAATATCATCATTATAACGATGCGGTTTAAGGTCCTTTTTCGTCATTAAATTAAATAATGATGTAAAAGAAACGTAATGTTCGTGACGATATATTATATGTGGTTATATATATGGTTATAAACATATCATCATTTAATCGTCATTTTTAAATCATGTTTAATAAATAAATAATGAATAAAAAATTATTAATAATTTATACTATCTTAGTTAGGTATTAATTGTAAGTAAATAAATATATGTATACTTATTTACGCCGTTTTTGGTTTATTTTACAATATGTCAATTTACTCAAAATCTCGACGTGCCATGCAAATTCTGTCAACAGCATCGTTAAATAGTATTATTTATAAAAAAAATTTGTATTTTAATTTACATTACGTACTGTGTAAGATTATGTATTTCTTATCATAATATGTCATAATTTTAAAGTTATAAATATATCACGTCATTGTCACGATCTCTGACTTAAGGCTTTATTTTTTATCTCCTTTTTTTTATGTAATTTTGCTAATATAGACTCACAATAAATGTTATTGACGACTACTTGGATAATATCCAGTGTTTCAATTGAAAAATATTTTACGTTATGTTCACTTTTATGAAAGTTATATGCAATCGAAGTGGGTTGAGTACCGTAAATATGGGTGACTTGGGACAAGTGTAGGTGACTTGGGACAGCATGTATTTTTGTTAAATTTGTATAAATTTGTATTAATATTGTTTTTGTTAATTATGGAATCCATGATTGAATTTAACAAAAATACATGCTGTCCTAAGTCACCTGCACTTGTCCCAAGTAACCCACATTTACGGTATACTACAATATATACATTAATGCGTTGTTCTCGTAGTCAAACGTTTAAAGATTAAGAAGAAATAGGCACAATGCTTTTATAAAAATACAAGCCGCATTTCCTATATTTATTGGAGAAAAAGTGTCATGCTGATAAATTATTGCAAGTCCAGCGACCTTTCTCATTAATACTAGTAGAGATCTATCCAATTATTTTTAAACAGAGTTCCGGCTGCAGTTTTTCAATTTTAAATTTTAGTATAAAAAATGCGGAACTCTTTTATTTTTATAAGGAACTGTAGAACTATGAAAAATGGAAACTGTCATTTACTGGAACTGTCATATATATTATTTTTTTTTATAATTTTATATTAATCGATTGTCGTGCTAACTTCACAGATATCCAAGAGTGGGATCTGTGAAGTTAGCACGACGTTCTATTAACATAAGAAAAAAAAGACAGTTCTAGTAGCACTTTTCATAGTTTTACTGTTCTTTATAAAAATACAAAAGTGTTCGGCAATTTTTATACTAAAATTGAAAATATGGCGTATTAAATTCGAATCTATCATGATACTTCCTCTTTAAAATACCTACAAAAACGGTTGAACTTTTGATCTGTATTCACTAGGACTTTTTTACTCAATAGTGTGTACTATCATTTAAATGCTGAATGGTTTTTTTAACACCCTGTATACACTCTGCATTTCGCGTTGTAGAGAAGGAGGAAAGAAGAAAGAAGAAATTCATTTGTCAGCGAAAAGTATTCTGTAATCGTGAGTTCTCGTACGTCAAACAAAGCTATACTATATATTTCTATACGATCAATTCCCTCTCCTTGCAATTCACTATCTTATTAGCATTCTCTCATCGATAACCGTAAGAGACATAGATCGCGCGTATACGAGATAATCACGCGGGCTCGCGCAATTACTCACGTAATCACAACGCGCTGTCTTACTCGTAATGAAATCGTCCAGTGGAAGAAAATAATAGTATTCCTGTCTCTTCTGGTGCCAAAGTTGTATACGCGCCAGTCAACCTGCGATCCGTGTATAATACTCTATATGGACAGAGGGATCTGGTCGTCCTGAAGTTCAATCTCCCGAACTTAATGATCCGGTGCGTGGTCGAGCGATCCGGAGATGACGGCGAGTGATATATCTATAATTAGGTGTCTCGGGCTTTAATCTCCCATTGGTTTTAATGAAAATCTCCACCCCCCGTTTTGACATACCCTAATTTCACATTTCGTTGGGACGCCGGCATGGTCCGGCTATCATTTTTTCTTTTCTTATATCTTTTTCTCCTTTTTTACTCTTTAAAATATTGAAGTACCGTGGGCGAACTAATAGATGGCCCGGGGGTACAGGATGAGCTTGAAGAATAGAGAAAGAGTAAGGAAATAAAAGAGAAGTCGGTTGCGCGAGGGTGCGGATAGCGCGAGAATATCCGGAGAAAGGAAAGAGAAGGCGAGGAGGGCCCGCAGGTTACGAGAAGGAGAGCCACAAGAATTGGTGAGTACGAGGGAGACGGACGGCGCCGAAAAAAGGAGTTTGCCAACAGCGCTGGGGGATGCCCCGAAAACACGCTGAACGTGTGGCGCCATTTCGGCTCCTTTTTTTCTCTATCTTCTCCGTCGTCGCTGATCCCTCCGCGGTTCCTCGTGCTTTTGTTTCTTCGCCCATACTAATTCTTCGCGAGCTGCACGGCGTGCTCGGAACGCGTGTAGGAAACGAACTGGAGTCCGTGAGAAGGGGCCGGAGGATGGGGACGAATCAGGCGGAAGGGGACTTACACGAGCTTTGCCCCATTCGTGATAAAGTAGCTCGTATTTAAAATAAGTCGATTTTTCTTTTGCTTTATTTCTTTTTCGCAAAAAAAATTTCATACGAATCTTTCCTACAGAAAGTATTTGAAGAAAGTAGCTTGCTCCAATTATTGACATTAAAACAATTTTCTTTTCTAAATCGAATTCTGTACGTGTTTTGGAAAGATACGTTTGCTTTAAAGTCCACTGTGTGAACTTGTTCTTATTTCGCATGGAGCTCTAAATTTACGTTGAATTGTGGAAAGAGGAAGTGAAGGTGGAAGTGATATAGGCACGAAGTAGCCCCACGTACGCACAGCACACGCGACTCGTGTGCGCGATACTGTAGGGCCCCCCCGGCATGGTGCGGTGGCCCCCGTGAGCGCGGACCACATACCTGCAAACGAATGCTCTTAAAAGGGAGGGCAGAGCCAAAGAACAGGTCGTTAAAATGTAATGACATTGTTGTTTTTAATGTTCGCCTCTTTAAAACGGTCCCTTTCGTCTTCCTCGAGCCTGCCAGCTACTTCTGGCGCTACCAGCCATCCCCCCTCTCGACCCGTTTGCCCGACCAAAACCCCTTTAGCACTCTTCCTCCTTTCCTTGTTTATGTGAAAGACAAAGAGGAACTAATTGCGAATTAGCCATCCTTTTTTCTATGGTATTGTTGCTCAGAAGTATCCCGTTATACGCTTTATCAATTTATCTGTGAAAGCATTTTTTAAGTTTCTCACGCTCAAAAGAATTATAGAACGTAAAATAATTCACAAGTAATCCTTCGACGAAGCTTTATCTTAAAAATAAAAATATCTGAGTTTTGCAATATTACATATTATATAATAACATAATGCCAAATACGATAAAGATATATGTAATTAAGATAATTGTGATAACATTTTTAAAAAGAGAAGACAGAGTATTTACTGAAATCTTGTAAAAAAAAATTAAGAATTCCTGAATTGAAGAGATTAAGGAATTTTTTAATACGACTTTAAAATAAAGAAGTGAAATTGAAATGTAAACAACGCAAATAAAGTATATATTGAAAATTAGTAGAAGATAGAGATTCTCTACAATAGATACAGTATTAACACTGTATGTATCATTTTCTATAATTGAAACCGCGAAACCTCTATAAAATAGTATAGAGAAGGAACAATATAATATCGGTGAGTTACTTTATTTTGCTGAGTATTAATTTCTACTGTCACTCTAATTTCTTTATAAAAACTCGCGAGTATGTAAATATATACGGATATGTACCATATTTATTATTAACTGATCAATTATCACTTTGCATTATAAAGAAAAAATGATCAAAGAAGTAATGTTTTCAGAAAAAGACAGAATTTAAATTTAAAGGTAAAATTCCAGAAATTTCTTTGAATTTCGATAAAATTCTATAAAAATCCCAGATTTTCGAAGATAAAAAAAGATACTCTCTGAAAAGTCCAGGTTTTTCCAAGTTTTTCCAGGTAATAAACATCTTGAAGTAAAACAAAAGGAAAATATAAAAAAGAGAAACATATAAGAGGGATGATAAGACAATATATCTAAAAGTTGTTAAGTAATCTCATCAAGATATCCTGGGAATTAAGCAATAAAAATTATATTGTTAACACTTAAATGTATAACTCTGCTAAGCATGTTCGTTATTTAAAGATAGAATTTTTAATCGAATGATTATTATTGTATCTGATTCTTCGTTGCTCGTCAATTGCTCAAAATACTTAAACACGTATAATTGGAGATTATCTTATAATCTTCAAAGTATATGTATTTAAGTAACAAATGGACTTTGTTGTTTCATTCCTGGAATGTCTTGATCTTACTTAACAATCTTTTGTTATTAAACGTAATAGATTTATTGCCTTTAATAACAATTTTTCTCACGTTCAAAATATTTTCCTAAGATAATCGGTACGCTCAACTCTGTTTAAGTAATCTTTTAATATAATATATAATTTATACCTCTAGATACGTCTTGATATTAGCCAAAAAACAATTAAAACTTAACATTCTCCATAAACATTTTCTATTAAAAGATTTAATCATAGTTCTAGCAAAGGTCTTTATTTGATATTAAAAATGAAGATATTCAAGAGAGAATATATTTTCAAGTATTTTATTTGTGAGAGACATTACAACGCTCGATAAGCGACGATGTCGATTCGGAATCTCGAAACGTTAATATTCTCACCTTGTCGAACTTATAAGACCGACCAATTAAGTCGGACGGTAGCTGTGAGCTGTGGACCAATCGTGGACAGTCTCCGTTAGAAAGGAACCGATTATGGGTTCGCTACCGCGCAACAGTTTAGCTTGGAACTTAACTGTTGCGTCTAAGAAGAGCTATCATTAAGTCCGGAATAGGGGTCCGGGCATTAGGATTAGTGGCCGAAACGTTTTGGATAGGCTTCTGTATCGCTCGAGTTCGTCCACGGGCCTCTCGCCCACGAAGGAGGAGGACCGCGATCATCGTAATTCGATCAGCTGGTGTTGGGTTCCTCGTTCATCGAAGCGGAGGTACCAGAGAGATTGTATTTGCGCTCTCGGAACACACATCAGCGGATACACATCATGAAGAAGAAAGCACAAACTTAGGGAGGATTTTAAGCCAGACCGTACTCGGTCCTTGTATCTAAAGATCCTTTCCCCTAAATTAGTCCAAGACTTGTAATTGTGGGATATATAATTGGCTTGACGAATATCGATGTTCATATGATTGCATTCCTCCTTCTCAATGAAGATAAAAAAAAGGAAAATGATACGCGTGAACGCCCGCGCCGTCACACTTCAAGTCAAGCCCAGAATTACAAATCTTGTGCTGCGTTAGGGGGTCGCGCTCTCTCTATCAGAGGTACTCTACCCTTGTTTTTGATAGAATGAGATACAATAGCTTTGATAGCGCGTTGATATACCTCAATCGCAGTTAAATGCAGACAACACTGATCTAAGTCGTTAACAATAGAATCGAGCAATGGGAATCTCTGAAGTTTTCACTATCCTTCGTCAATATACGCAGAATTCCGGAGCGATGAGAGTGCGTCTGTCGTCGTGTGTGCGCGTATAAGCATCGACGCGAGAGCTTCGCGTACATATGCATACGTACGCGGAATATACATGCATTCATGCACACACACACACACATACATACATATATGTACATGTACACACATGTGCACAGATACGCGAGAACGAATGCGCTTCAAATTTCGCAAGAGACAGACGAGCTCTCGCGCTGAACACGGACTCGCTTTCTGAGAGTTAGCGATTTCCGGAGCAGCTGGAGATCAAGCCCGAGTCGTAGCAGCCGATGAGAGGAGTCTATCTCAAAATACATAATGCGGGTTAAGGCTCGTTTGCGGAGGCTCGCTTCGCGATTTGGTCTCAGGTGTGCCAGAGAACCTAGGAAGCCTTGGCTTTCCCTTAGAGGGACTGTCACTCACCTCGGCGTACACGTCACCTTCGTTGTCGCTGTTTCGCCCGCGAACTGCGCACCAACACGTCGCCGGTCTCCTCGCGTGAGCACGCAGAGCAACAGGTATTCTAGTCGCCGCTCGGGCGACTAAGAATCTCGCGTCTCTCGCAAGCTGACGGAGAGAGAAGGAGAGAAATCGCAACCTCCGGACTCTCTGTCTGGTGAGTGCGCGGAACCGTTTGAGGGGAATGCGAACGAGACCTTTTCAAGTACTTGGTAGTTTTCGATACTATAAAGCTGAGAGAGCCGAACCGAGCTAAACTGAACACGAAACTGTGCTGCCGATCTCTCGTGTTCCGTTCTCCTCCTCCTCCCGCCTTGCCCGCCGCCTCCTTCTCTTCTTCTTCCTCCACCTCCACCACCGGGTTCTCTCCTTCAGCTCCTCCTTCTACTCGCGGTACGCGTTCGGTTCCCGTTCCGCGCCGCGTTCCCGTTCCGTTCTCCTTCTTCGTCGATCTCGCGCCTCGGCATCGACGTTCTCCACAGGTGCAACAAAGCGGAGAGAAAGGACGACGGGGCCAACGATGCGAGGAGGGGTCCCCAGCTACCACCTCTCTACAAAACGCGTCGCGCGTACTGTAAAAAGCATATCGCCCGAGGCGTTACATCGCGAACCAGTAAAACTTGTCGTACGCCGACATCGCGCGCTCATCGATCGTAGCCGAGAGAGACCGAGCTGCGAACGCGATTGCCGGTCTCGGGGCGATGCGCGGCGCGAAGGTGACGAAGAGGAGGATTCAGGGATGGCGAGCCGGACGCCGCGACGCGCGCCTCCGCCGACGTTAACGAGATCACTAGGGCTGCCGCTGATCCGCAAGAATTCGGACCCGGTCAACTGGAAGCTGCCTCCCTCTCCTTCCCTCAGTCTCTCATCATCTTAGCCCCCGGTTCCCCCGACAGTCATCTACGGCTCCACGAAGCTTATTAGACATTTACACTATACTTGTTTAAATTTACAAATGTTACATCTTGTCAAATGCGCCTAAGGAGCTTATAAACGTGTCCAGGAGGAGCCTTTAAACTAAATCGCTAAAAATTAACCCTTAATTCACACGATTGGGTCATTTTCGTGTTCTATGTATTTCTTTTCTTCGAAATACTAGAAGGAGCTGGCTAAATAATAGTCTCTATTCTTCCTTTTTTTAAATATACAATTTTAAATACATTCTAAAGATGTTAACCCTAATCAGTATTCGCGGGTCCAGTGGATCAGGACATTTTCTGTAACTACAAAAATTGTAAAAAATTGTTTATGATAAATGTTTTTCACAAACTTATATAATCATATTCTTCAGATACCGATCTAAAAAAAGGAATCGTTCAGTTAACTTTAATCAAAACATTAATTTAAAGTACACCGGACCTGTGAATATCAGTTAAGGAAATTTTGGAGCAAATTTATTTGACCAATTAGGATCCAAGTATATATAAGAATCACTTAATAATTTTTGTATACTTGTAAAATGATGAAAATTAATCCGGGACACGAACAACCTATCATATCACGTATAATAAAAGATCGAAAAATCATCGTGTGTATTAAGAATTACTAACTAAATAAGCAAAAAAAAAAAAAGATTTGTACTGAAGACAGTGCAATTTCTCTAAAACTTTGCGTTATTTCGCCACTTAGAACTATTTGATTCGCTTTATCGCCGGTCCCAGAATTGTTCTCACGTACTGTAGCAGGTCCTTGCATTTCTGTTCCGTATTTGTATCTTCAGAACTACCCCAAATAATCAAACCATCAGCGCCGAGGTTGGCGATCGTGTTGAATGTGTTCTCCGTGTCTTTCTGTGCACATAAATTCTCGATAAATCTTCTTGACACCAGTGTCTGATGCAAACATTTCAAGGAGCTCAGAAAGACTCACCTCACTTAAGAAGTTATCTCTGTTATCCTGATACTTGAACCAGTAATAGGGAAGAACTTGTTGTTTGCGCGGAATTTTGTCTGCCATACGTAGCGCCTCGGATACTCTACCCTTCACGAAGCCAACCCGATCTTCCCCTCTGATCTCCTGTCTCAAGTACACGGAAGACAAGTGCGCGTCCTCGAGCGTGAAGAGCCAAGACATTCTACGGAAATTGTTGCTCGTGATTACCTCCGACATTGATGCTCGGCTGCTTCTTTATCGTTTCGCGTGATTAGATAACGCGCCGGTAACGAAATTGCAGGTCGCTTTTTAACTCTCTGATGCCCTCGACATTGACCCAATTCGGTATAAACACCGTAACCGTAATCTTAATACGTTTAAGATCCGCAATCATCTTATATTCGGGGTGATGTCATTATCGTAAATCAGCCGCTGAATTAAATACTATATACATACAGTCAGTCCCATAATAGCGTATACATCATATTTTTAAGAAATTTATGCATAAGAATTAAAAAAAAATTTTTTTAAGGTGCAATGGTGCTATTTTATTAACATTTAATAGTCTATTTCATCATTACCTAATATGTTGTCTAGTTGCCATTGTTCTTCATTGTGTTTGATTAGAATGACAACGACTGGTACGTCATATTTTCAACTAGTTTTTTAACGTAACTGATTGTGAGTGATAGCGATCTTATATATATTTGCAAATTTGATAACTACAGTATAACTGCTTCACAGATTATTACAGCGTATCCTGTATAGATCACAACAACGCTTATTTAAGAGTAAATTCCTAAGATAATGTTAAGACGAAAATTCTAATATTCAAAATATCAAGACTATAATAATTTTTAAATTATAAACATTTAAAGTTAACGAATATCATACAGCCTAAAATTTGTTCATTCAAGTATGATACATATTATGTATATAATATAACGCAAAATGCTAAAAGCGAAAGTTAATAGTCGTCTCTTGATAATATTGATGTGATGATTACGTATGATAAGATAACATTATTAATATTTCTAATTATACTAATAATAATTATTATATTATATTATATAATTATTATGATCTCGACACTTTGGTATTAGAATTTTTATCTCTAAATGACTTCGAAAATTTCCTCCTAAACGTTGTTACGGGACACCCTATATATACCCATACAGCATAGACTTTCAAAGGACGTCCTAAAGATGTCCAGAGGATTTTCAGGACTCTCGGATAAAATGTGTCGTGTGATAATATTTTCCTTGAAGCTTTCTCTTCATAAAAGCTCAAATCTTTATATTTGATTTCCTTCAAGTGATATACCGGCCAATCCAAGATTATGATGTCATTTTCGAGTTTCCAGGCGATTCAAGTAGTTGTTAAAATATATAAACAACAATGGGGACTGGATGGCATATTAAGCAATGACAAAATAGGCCATTAAATGTATTTTAAAATAGTACATACTTTTTTTTAAATTTTAATAAATTAAATTTTCTTGCAGATGTGGGGCAGACTGTAAATTCTTTCACCTGACGCAGCGGTGAAGCGATAACACGACCCCGATGTCAAGCTGCGAGGATCGCGAGATCATCTCGAGATTAGCACATTCCGTGTAAAATTTAATGTAATGACGCGCTTACATATGTATATGCTACTAAATTATACGCACGCTATCGGATGTTGAATTATTGATTTTCGTCGGTACATATATGTACTCACTCGTTGTTCTCTGCCATAGTCTGACGATTGCAATGTGCAGTAGGTTGGCCAGGAGTCTGATTAAAGCAATACGGATAACCGTAATAACCCCATTTGGCTTTAGACCGAAGCTTCTTTGCCATATTCAGTGTCTCTTCCATAAATATTCTGGCGTATTTTTCGAAGCGACGCTTCGCTTCTTTTTTAACGGCGTTCTCACTCCAAAGGGGATGTCTCATACGTTCTAGCTTTATAGACTGAGTTTTGTAGGGCTCGAGAGAGGCCCAATTTTGTCGAAAGATCGGCCTCCAGCTCTCAAAGTCTATCACGCCAATACCGCTAAACGACCCGTCTGGAATTTGTTTAATCAAGTGCTTCTGGAACATCTCGAGGTGTTTCTTCAGATCACCCTCTTGAGGAACACCGCCATTTCTTTTTGTTACGGTTCCTTAAAATACAAGGATTAATTAAATTGGTAATCGAAGCAACGTAAAAATTCTAAAAATGTTCAAAAAGTCAAGATCGCAAAATTAATATTAATAAAAGAAATATTTTCATATCTGGCAGATACCAAGGAAGGACGACAAATTACTTGAAAACTAATAAAACTAAAAATACTCGATTGTATTGTAGTATATCTAATAGATATGCAAGAAGGTCAATGAATTAAACAAAATATTTTAAAACATATTTGCTTAGGCTTATAAATAGATATCTAAAAAATTATTTAAACTATTTAAAAATGCCCCCCTTTTTATAGATACCCAGCAGACATCAACTAACAGTAAAATAATTGTTAGTTTTAATTTCCTACTCAATAATATATATAACTGCAATGTAACGTATATAATAGTTACGTAATAGTTAAATTATTGCGTGGAAAATTATAATTGCGGCGGTTATATTGTCACGGCTATTGGAAAATCGAATATATCACGCATATATACGCAGCACATATTTGGTTAGCTTGTACACATATGAGTGTACACACAGAGAGCTTGCCTGTGCACAATGCACACGGCCTTTCGTTCGTGGTAACACAGACAATAGGCATAGACCTTTTAAACTCAGCTTTAGCTTCTTTTGTCTATTGACTATTTACATTCAGACATTTAAATAGAGTAGGATAAAAATTTCGTTATTTTGTAATATATCGATAATCACGAGGAGGTAATCACTTAATGTAATTATGGGACAAAGTTCTCGAAATCATTATAAAATTCATGAAATCTCTATGTATAATCCAGTAATTATATATGCAACCACGAGAAATCATTGCATACCCTGGTGAAAATTTTTCTCAAAATTTTTCATATAATTTTTCAGAATTTCTATATAATTTTATAACTTTCTCATACTTTTTATACGAATTTGAACACCTCAGAAAATCTACATCTTTTCTCAGAATTTTTTATATGTTCATGAAATATCGTAAGATTTCTAAGATTTTTTGTAAGTATAATTTCTGATGAAATGTTATAAAATCTAAAAAATTAAAAAATATTTTTTAAAAATTATGGAGGGGAATAAGAAATTTCAGAATATTTCAGAATTCACTTGTATGAAAAATTCTGAGAGAAGATGTAAACTTTCCGAATATTTTTGAGTATTTCTGAAAAATGTTCCAATTCGTATAAAAATTATGAGAAAAATTTTCACCAGGGTAATATTAAATAAAATCGTATTTTACCAAATGACTTCATATGTAGTGAAAAAAATTACTTGTAATCAGATGAAATCATGTAATCTGTGGGACAATATTTCAGCTAGTGGTTACCCCCTTGGATAATCACATTAATTCGACTTTTAAACAGCTACAATAATAAATTGCTCTCCGAAAAATTAATCGATTATTTAAAATTCTAAGAACGTATAGACATAAATATAATAGCGATTAGCAACAAGAAGGATACATGAAATATTATAATATTTTGTGAGGAGAAGACGCGCTCCAAAATCACTGGAATAATCACTGAGTTATAATAGTTATACCGAGATTTTTTTATCAGGAATCGCTCCCAACATACATCGCCAAATAATTAACAATTATGTTTGCTGGATATTTTTGAATAATTTTAGTTAGTGATAAAATGCACTTTTAACTCACCAGTTTTATCGGTCAATAACGCCGGAAACATTCCGGGATCATAAAGAATTGCGATCTCTTCACCGCGAAACTGATCCATCGTATTTTGATGAATTCCAAAATCCTTGAGATCATTGAATATCACGTTGTACTGATTACACATAAAGCTGGGCACGTTCCAATAAACGTCAAACTGCCGCGGGTTGCTCGTCTGGAGGGTCGTTATGCCCCAGCTGGACAGAAACACGAGGTGACTCGTAAGCGTGGACAATGACACTCATTAGATAAGATATATTTTCGGTCTACCGGATCCTTTTGGAAGTTTTGTGTTTATAATAGGATCTCTAAAATTGGATTAGCAACCCTCGTACTAATAACTATGTAGCAATATATTTAGTCTAAGAAGACGTGACAGAGCATTTAAAAATATATTTGTAATACAAGTCAATTTAAAAAAATACAAGTACATTTTAGTTTTATCAATTTTCAAGCAATTTGTCATCCTTTAATATCTGCCAGATATGAATTTTTTTTACAAATTTTTAAGTATCTCACGATTCTAACAGATATCAAAGAAGGACGACAAATTACTTAAAAACTGATAAAACTAAAGTACATTCAATTATATACATATATAATAAATGCGCGAGAAGGTCGACAAATTATTTACAAATTAAAACTATTTAAAAATTGAACTATTTTTAAACGAATTTTCAAAAGGTTAAAAAATATGTGATGTCCTTTGAGCGAGATACCCGAGAAAAGTGGCGGCTGCGACAGACGCGAAGACAAGAATCAGAGAATATCGAAGTAGCATCGTGATAGTCCGATCCAAGTTTGGAGCAAAATATAAACTTCGACAAAGCCTCTCGTTGGTTAATTACAAACTGACGTTCAAACGTCTCGGAAGTTTTGCGGTATCAAGGTGCCACTAATAATTGGTGAGGTGGTGCCAAACAATTGGGACTTGCGCGAGAAGAGGGTTTCTTTCACAATGATCCAGACGTTTACGTTGTTAGTACACTAAGCATGCGACTGAATTTCGCTCGATTTCAGACCAGTATTTATTTCACATCGTGTCTCTCGTGTCTTCCCCACCTACTCCTACTCGTTCACGCCTCGTAGTGTTATCTGGCTCCGGGTATTGTTCGATGATTCGACGTTTCCGCTTTTTACGTATCCCTCCCCTCGTTTTTTTCTCTTTTCTTGCTTATTATTATGCCGCAGTACAAAGGGCACGTATGCGCCCGCGAGTAACTATATTGCGCTCGATGAGTATCTATCGACATTACCATTAACACGACATGAGATCGATACGAGCGTGTCTGGTCAGGAACTTTCTGGATGATGTAACACGATGCATTCTCTCGTGAAAGAAACATTGTCTTTCTCTTTATTTCCATGATGAAAAACTTTCCGTCACTTTAAAGCGATCAGAGTTAACAAGTAGTTAACAAGATCATGATCAGACGACTACCTCATATAAAAGGAATTTCTTCGAGGTTCTTGCAGTCGCAAGAAATATTTTATTGTAAGAGTATTGATAATGAAAAAAGTGTAACTTCAATAAATGATGTGAGCTAAGAGATATGTTTTTACAATTATTTACTGATATATTTCATGGTATTATTTACTGGTATATTTCATGGTATAAATATTTGACATACTATAAAATATCATATCTTTGTTATTTTCGGAAACAATTCATATATTGTAGAAATTTCAATGGAAAATGTGACTTTGATAAAACGGGTTTATTTTTTTATTTTATACCGTAAATTCTTTTTTTACATTTGCAGCATTAAAAAACCACAAATAAAAATATAATGCACATAAACATTGCAAGATTCGATTAATAAATTATTCAATTCATAAATATTTGTATATAAAAATGTTACACCACATTCAAATGTTATAGTGTTATTTAGTGTATAAATATTATTTTTTCAGAATAAGAAAAATCAATGAAGGTATGATAACTTTGTTAGACTATATATATATATATATATAATTATTGGCTTCCTTGTAAGGAAACCACGTCACGTTCGCAAGTATTACAGCAAGCCCCTATTTATTGTATCCCTGACTCAGTTTTTCTGACCGTCGTTTAGCCCCGTTACATTAACTAAGGGCCGATGTACGTTCACATCAGTTAGTTTCACTAAGAATTTGAATATGTTTAGATGCAAATTTCGCGCTGCTAGAAAAAAAGCGGCAAGTAGTGGTTATGCTCGGCCCATATCTACCGATCGTCAGCGATATCGTCCGATCGACTGTTTGTATGTATAATATGTTCGTTCAAGGTAGAACGCCATCCGCGTCCTCCTGTCTGCTCAACATCATTGATCGATCGTTCGTACATACGACGGGTCTGCAAACTTATCGAAGGACCGTCGTTACTCGGACGTCGCCTCCCTATCTAAAAGCGAAATGTAAATTTTAACCGGTTAATCGCTACGGGCATATCATCAGGTTTTCTCTGTTATCTTCAAAAAGACCTTGCTCGTCGGCCATGCGCTAGGCTGTAATGCGATGGTTTACTCACGATAATGATAAAAAGATATATTGCGCGATCTTTGTGCCTTGAGGGCATAACATATGGAGGAATTCGATTTTTTATCAAGTATTTTCTATTGCCATAAAAATAAAAAATTTATAGGCATTCATGTAACGTAATTATTCCGCGTGAATTCATGTAAACTTTACTGCGAAATAAAACTTGGTGCTTTCGGAATTGTATCGTGCAATTTTCTAAAAAAGCATTCATGTGTATATGAACATAAATAAGGAAGAATGAAGAAACATTTTCAGTCAAAGCAAGATTTTAGTATTTAGTAATATTAATATGTAAATATACAAATATAATTATTGTTCTATAAACTGTGTTAATTCGACTTGTCGAACTTAAAACACAATCATAAATTAAAATATGTATTAAGCTTTTTAACTTACTTTTTTTACTCTGAAATAAAAAAAAAACCTGTTTTTTATCTCTAGCGTTTTTCATTATAGATTTGAATCAATCGGAAATCGATTAACCCAGAAGTGCTACTATAAATTTGTCCAATCAGAAACTTAAAGTAGAGCATGTGACATCATTAATTAACCTCGGATCGATTCAAACTCACTGCAGTCGAAAACGAATTGTAGATATATAAATTTTCCTTTTTATCAGAGCTATTAAATTCTCAAAATGGAGTTAAAAGAAAAAAAATAAAAGAATATACTTGACATTGCAATCAAAGGTTTCTCTTTTTGATATTACACAAGACTGATTTCTTTACATGTGTTTCGTATATCTAATCAAAGCTAGAAACGAATCTTGGATTATATAATCGTAAGTTCTATAGCCGTTGTATAGGTTATTAGTAATTAATAATGTAAGAAACGCTATTCAGAATACAAATAGTTTATTTATTTATGTGAATATGGACGGGTATGAAGTTAATGAGGACAAAATACAAATTAAAAATAGCAAGAAAAAGTAAAAATCAATTATTTTCAATAAATGTCATTTTATTTTTAACTTGTCTGTCACTCATACTTCGGCATACGTCTAATTAGCCGAGGTGTAAAGGAAAAACGGATAAAGAGTTATCTGGCGTCTAAAGGCTTACATGATTGAAAATCGAAAATTCTCGAATGATGCGGGATGGCTTCCCGCATAATTGCTATTAATTGCATAATGCTTATCTACATTTGCTCGAGTTACGCAGATACGTATATACACGTGCGCTGTACAATGCACAATTTTCATTATAGTCCCGATCGTATATAATTCAATCTAGAGTCTTCAAAAGGCGCCAATGACGAAACCAAGAGCGATTTTCGAGGAATTGAGTTATTTATTCGAGTGACGATTCTACAAGAAACCTCAAATTCCCTTTGACCGCCGCAATTACGTTTATATACTCCTATTGGTAAGAAAGATTAAGGTTGTTCTTATCCCTGTTTAACAACGCTGTCTTTATTGCATTGCTATATATCCCCTGTTCGCTCATACTTAATCGCTATTTTTTAATCTCTTGTGCGAGATCACACATGCAAAAGATGTCCTCTCTCTTTCTCTAAACAGCGATTTTTTTTTTAACTAAAAGTCTACTGGAGCACAAGACCGATCTTGCCAGGTGTCATGCTGGGGCAACGCCAATTGTATAGATAGTATTGAAGATTGCCATCACCAATCCCGAATTTGAGGGGTTCTAAAAACTCCTTGTTGTCCATG
This sequence comes from Mycetomoellerius zeteki, assembly GCF_001594055.1. Classification (NCBI taxonomy): domain Eukaryota; kingdom Metazoa; phylum Arthropoda; class Insecta; order Hymenoptera; family Formicidae; genus Mycetomoellerius; species Mycetomoellerius zeteki. Next base: position 778,775 of record NW_017257000.1, on the reverse strand, counting down.
AGATCCAGTGCATTAAACACATCAAAACCCAACTGCAAACAAAGAACTCGTGTTACGTTTGATTCTTATTTGAAAAGTGCGGTAGATGTAGGAAATAAACTTACGTCACGCGCTGATATTAAGGCATCCATCATTAGTTCAAGCCATGGTGTTATGGTAGACACATTGTAGAAACTATATGCGGCCTTAAGGGTTTTGTGCGTCTGATGATGCATAATGGAACTCGGCAATGTATAATAGCTCACCATATCGGTAATTTTCCCTTCCTTCTCCACAACGAAGCTGTTAATAATGCCAGCTTGCGGCAGAAACCAATGTTCGAACTCTTCGACTGAGAATACTGGAGCGAGATCGAACTTTTCCAGATACTGTAATACAAATATAAATATTAAAGATGAAGAATTATATATGGAAATTAAACCGACAAGAACAAATCTTGGTTTAATAGTACTCAAATATGCAAATACGTTTCAAGTTCCAATTAACCGAATCAGCGCGCAGTAATATATTTAAAAATTTGCATATAAGTTCCAAAAATAGAATTTTCTCTTTTTGATATTAAAAATGGAGATTATAACGATCGAATATGCCGAAAAGTTCAGGCTTTATACTTACTTCTGTCAATATCTTATGCGCTTGTGGTATATCTGTATAAACCAACTTTCTGAAACCCGGTACTTTTGTATTCTCTGGCAGTTTATATAGCTTTAAAGTCCTTTGCATTGTCATGTTGCGAGTAAGATGAGAGAACTTGATGTCGATTAATTTCTTTGGATTTAACGATCGATGCCAGTACCTAAATACATACATGTCAATTAATTAACAGTTAGTCAAGCAAAGTTCTCGTATACTTCTCTATACTAACCTGCATGTAGCGATAGGTTTTGGTAAAACAACTCCGGCAGTGTACACGGCCTGAAAGATGCCCTTCAGATTTACTCTCCTCGTAATTTCGCGTATCAACACAGGTGCTACTCTCTTCGATCTTAACTTTTTGTGCACACACAGAAAATTGATTTCCACCATTTTCTGAGAACTGGAAATATTTTTAAAGCATTATGTTGCGAAGTAGGCAATTATGCAAGTGTATAATACCTACTGATTATAGACGCGTAAAGTGGCTGGAATAGCGGAAATAAAACCGACTAGACGTCCGCTCTTGCTCACTCGCACACCGCAATGCCATTCTTTGCACCAGCCAGGAGGCTGCAACGCCCATTTCAAAAAGTTGGGAGGATAATCAAATCTGAACATAGCGTCGTCATCTTCGACATAATTTTCTGAGAGTAACGTATACAGTTCCGATAAGACCAGAGGATCATCTAAGTTCAAAGTATCCCACTGAAAATCAGCAGGTAGCGAATATGGCTCTGCTCTAACAGATGTTTTATCGGGCTCAATTGGCTCATTGCGTACAATTTTTTCATCTGGAACCAATAACATAAATTTAGAAAAAATAATATAAAATAGATAAATCTTTATGTAATTTAATAGCTCACCCATTTTTGGTACAGGCTGTGTACTCCAAAATTGATAAGACTTTTGCATTGCTTCCTCCTGAGTTTTGGCAGGTTTTTGTTGTATATTGAATACTTCCATTGCCATCTGAATATCTTTTATAGAGATATTGCACGCGCTAGGCATTTCTTTTTCCTCCTTGTTATTGTTGTGGTTTTCACTAGCTGCATGCGCCGCCTCTTTCTTTTTTTTCCGAGCTTCTCTCTTCTTGGAGCTATGGTAAAGTAACAAGTTTATTAACGCAATGCAAGTAACTTACAATGAGATAAACAGCTAAAGGATATGTTTAATAACTTTCGACATTCAATTATATTTATAATATTCAATTATGAGAGATATGTAACAGAAATTTAAAAATGTATATATATATATATAATAAATAACAAAAAATACATAAAAACATAGGAAATATATATTTAATACACACATAAATAAACGAAATTAAATTTTGTAGTCTGTACTCGTATCTTACTTTTATGAATAAATGCGCACATTTATTTCGGAGATTCTATAGTATATGTAACGCAAACTATATGCTAAATGCGCATATCTATCGATAAAAATGAAATATAAATATCGACTATAATTTCAGTTTCGTTTATTTGTACATACGTGTACAAAAGTAATAATTAAAAAACATAGAGCTGCAACTCCTTGGTGTATCGATTAGATATGCATCGTCGATGAAACAAATTACATCGCAATGACACGATTACAAGTCACTGACAGGAGAGAGTGACGTAGACCGAAGGAATCGCTCCGAAAAGTATCCAAATCATAATCGACTCGAGAAGGCTCACGTTCCACGCCGAATCGCGATCGAAAAGTTGCTGTTAAAAAAAACTGAGGAGAGAATTATGCGGCGCGAACCGTCCACCGGGTATTCGTTAAACGAATATAGGTTAAGACGGGGCGGTGAAGTGCGGAACAACCCTCGTTGTAATCGTGCCGCAAACAAATCCGCGATCCTTCGATGGATGACGACGTTCGTCCGCGGCCGTACCTCTTATTTCGCGCGTCTTTCTCGTGGGCTTCATCCTTCTTGATTTCTCGCTCCGCGGCCTGACTCTTCTCCTCCATTTTAATATAGATTTTTGTCGCGCGTACAGTGACGCTGCTGGAAAATGTATAGATGGAGCCGACGGAGGAACCAATTCCGCGCACGCGCGATGACGCATGCATTAGCAGACGCATCACGCATAGAGTTAAAAAATTCCCGGTAAAAATAAAATCGGAGAAGGTAACGAAAAATATTACCGTATCATATCAATAGTACGAGAATTTTTGAGAAAATTCAGCATGAACGTTTATTTGTTATTTATTTGCTTAAAACAACATGTAAATTTAATGTACTGCGATTAAAAAAGCATGAAAGTTAGCCCGGATCTACAATAAGTTTTTAAGCCTTAAGCCATAAGAAATAAACGAATTATTGTTGATTATTCTCTCCGCATTCGACTGTAATTGATCAATTTCTTATAGCTTAAAATACCTATTGTAGGCTTATAAATTAGAATTATGTAATTTTATTTATTTTCAAAGAATTTAAAGGAGGTGCGCAATTTGATATGTATCATTTGGACACGAGCCACTCACCGCGGCCGATGCCTAGAGGCTTTCCTCTGTACAAGAGCTGTGAGTGGTTCGTGTCCAATCGAGTGCATCCAATCAAATTCGCTATTTCTAAAATCTTTTTTCTCTGTCTCTTTTCTACCTCTAAGATCGAAATGCTGCCAACGTAAGAAAAATATGCAGAATTAAGGACTTTAATAGCGTAATATTGCAGAATTTATTATAAAGGGGAATTGGCATTGCTTTTCATTTGATGACACAAATCGACACAAGCGTCATTCTATCCTTCTTGGACATTCAGAGAGTGACAAAGATAAAACGATACTTGTGTCGACTTGTGTTGACTTGTGTCAACTGTGTCTCTTAAAAGGAAAGCAGCCTGGATATATCAACCATAAAACTTTATTCCTAGGATGGGAAGTGAAAAGTGAAAATTTTTACCATTGAAGTTAATGGAGAAATTTTTCATCCTAGGGACAAAAGTTTCATGGTTGATACCCTAGCGCAGTAATATTCCCACCGAATCTCACCAAGATTGAGTACTAGTACTATCAAATTTACGATTATTAATTCTAACATTCAATATATGTGCATTAAAACAATTTGAAAACGTAAAATTATTTTTATTTTATACAAATTATAAATTCTCATAAAATCTCGGAAAAATAATGGCTCAGAAAAATACCGGTAATTTACCAAAATCTTCTCATCCTTCCTGACGTAATACACTACCTTTGGAACTCTAATCGCGTACGACGTACGCGTACGTTCTTATTTCAGACGTCATCTGTTCCCTCGTATATATGAAGTTATTATTTATAATATTCGAAATTTAGAAAGTTTAAAAAGAATTATTTAATTAAGATATTTTGCATTCAAGAAGCACGTAAGGATTTATCGCGCTCTCTGTCTCATTCTTCTTCTTACAAGAAAAATTGGTCAAGTTATGAATATCACCTGTAAGTAAAAATTTTTTTTAGAACTTTTTGTATAATTTTTCAGAATTTTTATGTAAATTTAAAATTTTTTTACAATTTCCTAAAAATTTTGAGAAAAATTTTTACCAGAGCAAATTTCGCGTTTATATAATATTTCGTATAACCCATTAAAGAGCACATCAGAGAGTTCAAAAAGAATTCAAAAAGAATTCAGTTGTGTCATCAATTTAGAATTTCATTTTCAGACACAAAAAGAATTCTTTTTCTGAACAATTCTGAAAACAATTCTTTTTGCATCTGAAAATAAACTCGAAATTGATGACATAGATTACAGAGTTCTTTTTGTGCTATCTGGGAATATAAATGGCAATATCGTATATTCGACTGCATTTAACTCTAATTAATATCTTTATCTATTTCTATCAAGAAAATATAACTTTAATCTCTATTTAATTACTCTTTACCTCTAATTTTTAAAACTAGAAAAGAATAAAAAGTAAGTTAAACAAAAATTAAAGTTAATCTACATTGATAAAATTGAACATAAAACACATACAATTCAGTAAACATCATATTCAAATTGTTAAGTATATACATTCATATGTCGTACATTACATTTGCGATAGTTGTGTTGGTAATGCAGTGTCCGTCATATCACAGGTCGGTTACGATGGTCACAATATACTCCGTTTATCAAGTACGAATAGTATATGAATTACCGCAATTTCTGTTTCATTAAAATTTACATTACAATTCATCTTGATGTAATTCCAACATTCTCGCCATGTATGTGACACATGTTAGCGAGCGCATTCATTAATTATATGCTATTAATTATAATATTGTATACATATATAAAGTTAAATTCCAAGTGTATTCAAATATCAGTGCATTCAAATATCGCGCCGAGCGAAACTAATACGAGTAGCGAGCGACTAGACACGCGCATCATACTTCACGCGGCTTCGCGCCGGGAATGGCCGTTGCGAAATCATTCCGCGTTAAATATTCGCGATTTTTGCCCTGCGAAAACGTTTTGCGTATAAGTCGGCATCGAGACTATCACGTAGGACACCGGACGTCGTCGTGACGCGTTCGGGTGAGAGATAACCGTATTTCCGATCGTAAATCCATCACTCGTTCACGATTCTCGGCAGCCGCGCCAAATTGCGATCCTTTTCTATTGTGGCAATCGAACCGAGATCGATCGCGCGATTTATGGCTCGGATAAAAGCAGCCTAAAGCCATCCAAAGCAGTCGAATACAACAAAAGAACACGATTGGTTGTTACGGCGAACTTATTAAGGTAAAACTTACAATTAGTGACAGAAATCTCAATATTTACACTGAGAAAAAAGTTTTGTTCCTGAGAACAAAACTTTTTTCTGAGTATTTTTATTCTCTCATAGCAAAAAGTCACATTCACGTCACAGTAAACTTAGCCCGGATTCTCATACGGGCAACACCGAACGCTAATTGATGAAAAACGGGTGATGGAAATAAATTTTACCCCTACAATCGACTTTTCACCAATCAGCGCTCCGTGTCAAAGCGCTTGTCTGTTGAGGATCCGGGAAGAGGTTTCAGATGCAAAAATAATTTTCTTTTTAAGTTTTGCAGAGAATATTTTTTGCATTTGAAAATGAACTCAGAATTGATGACATATGATCGAATTCTTTTTGAATTCTCCATGCTATCTCAGAGAGAGTTACTGTTACTTACAATTACTTATTTTTTTTTAATGGATTGGTAACGCCGTTACCTTTTTTTGGTAACAGTAACGAATTTTACAGTTACTTTTTATATTTTAAATCTATCTATGACATAATTTTTTATAAATTTAAATTTAATCTCTGGCTGATATTCATAATTTGTTCTTACTTCAAGATTATTTTAAGAAATGTCTTAAGATGTTAATACGGCTCCTGATTGGTTCATGACATTTTAACACTGTACTTAAGACAGTCTTAAATATAAGAGTTGAATGAATATTTGAATATTGGCCTCAATATTGCATGAATGTAATGTCGATTTTAATGCATTAATTTTTTCAAGTAATTTTCATGCAATAGCATTAAGTATCAGACAAAATTGTTTGCATAAATACAGTACTCGTATATTGCGTCGGTAATGCGACAGTTCCGTCAAATGATTTCCGTGCAATCGTAGTATCATTCGTCAAATATTTTCATAGGTTGATTATATATATGAGTTAAAAGGATTTTATATACTTTATCGCGCTATTTTTAAAAGGTTTTTAGAAATGGGTTTTTTTTTTATAGAAAAGTGAGTAAACCTTTTTCAAAAATTATTTTGTTCTTTATTTATCATCATTTAAAGATAGGTTTGCTATTTTTTATAAAAACCTTTCTATAAGAAAAATATTTGAATAGTTAAGAGATTCATTTGATTTCTGTATATATCGTGTATATCGTACTGTACATCGTGTATTTTGTATATTGTACACGGTTTATTTACACGTTGTATTTTGTATATGGTACATGATTTTAAATCTCTCAGTGGATTGAAATTAAAAAATGACGCCATTTTAATTATAACACTTGCGGTTATCGTTGAAAATTCTAGAATTATCTTGATAATTTAATTTTTTCTATTTTTTCAGGGCTCCCATAAAACATAAAAAAGTGAAAACCGAACTTTTTAAATAAACAAAGACTACTTATTTATTTATTTATTATGCGAAATAAGTAATTCTAATTCCGACGATAGCATTAAATGTTTTGATTAAAATGATGTCTTATTTTGTAATTTAAATCCATTGGAAATCCGGAATCATGATTGCAGAATGAACCGTACACATCATCGCATATACAAAAATCTAATAAATCTGTCAATTTTTTATATATTTTATAGAAAAAATAGCAAATCTCTATCTTTAAAAAATAATAAATAAAGAACAAAAGGCAATTAAAAAAAATATTTACCAAACGCTTTTCCAAAAAGATTCCAAAAAGCTTCTTTAAAAACAATGTGATAAAGTAGAAAACTTCCTTAATCGAAAGTAAACTTAATTTGCAGCGATACTCTAGTTTGTCACGATCGCTGTTTAATTGTTTTGATTAGAAACGAGAAATAGCTATAATTAATGTTATTACTTTTATAATATTATATGCATCAGTCTATTGAAACATGTGCTAGTAATTAAGTAATTGGTGGCTAATAATTTGTTAATATGTAGATTTAATACATAATGTATGTAGTTAATGGCTGTAATTAATATACGAGCATTATAATCATTAAAAAAATTATGTGTGCATGAATTAATCGAGACACATGTTAGTAATTGGCGGTGAATGAGTGATTACGATATTCTGTGTTAGCTGTGATCATTGTTCAGTCATTCTATAAGTTAAAAGTATTAAATAACTGATGTTGCGATTATTAAAGTTGTGTTTAAAAAATTATACGTATATTAATCGATTTGTGTTAATAATTGGTAATGATTTTATGATATTCTATCTTAACCGCGATGACTGTTCAGTTGTTCTGTAGATTAAAAGTACGAAATAGCTTATTATTATTAGTACTGTGACTATTATATTCATAAAATTATACATGCATGGATTAATGGAGAGAGAGAGAGAGAGAGAGAGAGAGAGAGAGAGAGAGAAGTACGAGATAGTAATTAACAGTGATTGTGATATTCTATGTTGACCACGATTACTATTTTGGAAATTACAATATGAAATAGCTGTAGTTAATGTTATGGTAGTTATGTTTGTAAAATTATATGTGCATGAGTTAAATAGAAGCACATGGTAATATAATAGTTAACTGTAATCACGATATTCTGTATTGGCCGCGATTACTGTTTGATATTATTTTGTAGATTAAAATTATAAAATAGTGTAGCTAGTCGTTACGTTTAAAGAATAATGTGTGCATGAATCAAATAAAAATAAGCAGATAATAGTAAGTAATAATTAAAAGTAATTGCGATATTATGTGTTGGCTGTGATTTAAATGTATGTATTTTTTGCAGATTTATATCGTAAAATAGTTAATATTGCGTTTGTTATTTCTATAATATTACATGCCTGACTTACTTGATAAGGTAATATTAATTAGTAATTTTAGTATTGTGTAGTGCTAATACACATGCTATGTACACATTCATGTAATTAATATTGCAGTTGTTATTTTCCTAATATTACATGCATGAATTAATTGATAGACACAGTGGTAATTGGTATCCTTAATGTATACATATTACATGTACAGTCAATAGCTTATGCTGTGGTTAAGCCTATATGCGCACGAATTAATCGAAATATGCAATAATTGGCAGTGATCCCGATATGATGATTCTGTATGTATATAGCTATGATCATTGTTTAATTATTCTATAGATTAGAAGTACGAAACAGAGTTGTAATAGTAATTATAATAAAAATTGTAATTGTGAAGTTGTCATATTTATAAGAATAATATTAATTAATTGAGATATTTGATAATAATCAGCAGTAGTAGTTAATATTATAGTTGCAACGATTATCACTTATCATAATTGAATTTTAATCGGCCTTGAAATTAATTAGAATAAAAATACGTATAATCGTACACGGAAACAACAATTTTGCTGAAGACAAAAATCTGAAGATAATTTTGTTGGATCATCAAAATAATTATGTAGGAAACTCAAGTATGATGAGCAATGTTGCAAAAAGTTGACATTCTAGCAACCAGCTTGAATGTCCTATATATTATAATAATTTTAATAGTCTAACAAAATTGTTTTCAGGTTTGTACCTAGCTAAATTTTTAGATACTTCAAGCAAAACCGTTCTTTCTGTGTATAATATCAACACACACACATATATATAATATTTTATATAGAGCCTAAAGAAAAATTCGCTACCGAGCTAAATGATATTCAAATAAGATTCAAATTGTCGCGTTTATGACTTTCGTCGTTTCAAGATCTTCTGAGTATACCATAAACTACAAGTAATCCGTACATGTATATTGTATTTCGTATAGTTTCCGTCGGAAAACGGTCGCAGCAAAATTTTTCCACGTCGTTTGCGTTTTCTACGTGGTACAAAAGTACACTTTGCAAATAGTATTTTGGAAGTAACGCACTAATTAGCACGTAAAATTGCGATTTGTTGTATTCCCGCACAATTTACGCCTGTGAGGCATGTCAAACAGCTGTGAGCGTATAAACAGCTGGATCCGTTATAGTGAATCAATTAAAGTAGGTATAACACTAATTAGCGTAACATTCAAGTGAATTTGTGAAATTTAATCGATTCAAAATCAAACTGTTCTACATTATTAATCAAAAATGAACAATGGTGTGATAAAGGGCGATCATTATGGCGTGTTAATTGGCGCGCGCATAATTAACCGCATTTTCTCGGCCACGTAATGGTATAGTTCAATTCCCGTTCGTGTCGAAGTCAGCGATGTCAATGGGGCTAATGTTTACATAATGCTTGCCGTATTGATCACGCGGGCTCCTATTTTTTATCAATAATATATGTATAATAATTTATATGTAATATAGTTTATGCATAATTTATCACAAGTAAAACAATATTAAAATGTTAAAATATTATTATATAATATATGGTCTATGGAAAATAATGAATAAAAATAATTTTATTTATTATCAAAGAGATGATATAATCTTCTAATAATTATTAATGCGCAGGATACCATTAGTTCGTCAACCTCGAACGCATCGAAGATGATACGCTATGTTCGAAAGGGTTCATCAGTGTGCACGATTGCAATTAAATGCGGTTTCTACTCGCATCTACGTGACTTGATGGACCTGAGGCTAAAGCGTTTCAAGCAGAAATTAACACCGATGGAACATCTGATGGTAGGAGTTGTTGCGGTGGCGCTACGTTTTCGGTGAGTACATTTATTCAATTTATTCTATTATTTGTGGGGAGTCAGTATTGTTCGACGAAATTGCGATATTTCACAATCCAGAATTTAATCCGCTTTACAAAGCCGCAAAGCCTGTAAATCAAAATTAATGGAATGAATAAAATAAAAGCTCTCGCGTGTATTTAAATTTATATGAATAAATAAAGTGCGGATGCAAAAGAGCGGGTAATTTAGTCTTTAATGTAGGCAATGAAAGGACGTGACAAGTATAATTTTCTTTATTTCATTACCAACAGTATTCTTACATGCCGAAACAATGTATAGTATCTATATCGTAATATATAATATTTATGTAATCGTTAATAATTATAATAGCATTAAAGAGTCTGTAGTAGGCGAGTTTTGTAGATGTGTGAATATAATTTTTGCTCGATAATTCGAATTCGCTTCTGGTGCATCACTTACAAACTGCGGTGCTATACGATTACCGTAGTATTAGTAAATTTATGCCGAAAGTTTCGATGGAGCGAATTTTAATGATTACTTTGACCAATTGTGTTCTTAATTGCAACAAATATTCCACGTTTAACATATTAACCACCAGTCACACGTGATATAAAATGATTTTATTCGTTCGATTTTCCATTGCGATTAAATGAAACATAGGTACGTACGCGAAATATTTTCAGATCAAGAGAAAAATCAGTTTAATTAAATATATTAAATGTTTTTTATATGTTCATATACTGTCTAGTTGTATTCTTTATTATCATACTTTTTAAATTAAATACTTTTAATCACACATTTTATTTAATTTTTGATTTTGCGAAAGTTGTAGATGTGTGAATATAATTCAAGTCAAGTAATTAGGATATAAGTCATCGTGATAAACTACATGTTCGTGTGATTAGTGATCGACTCTATTGCGTAGTAAGATAGTCTAGATTGTCGTCTCGCCGGAAACGAATTCGGATTAATCGATTTTCTTCAAGTCTCCTTCGACCGCGTACTCTTTGTGCCTTAAGTTCCTTCTACTTCGAGGCATAGCGACTACCGATACTACGACAAGAAAACAATTCCTTTTGCCATCACGGGGGACCCGATTAGTTCGGAGAGTCCCCGATTAATAACGTTTCGGACAGCGCGGAACGGCGCCAAGTTTTTCGATCGTTCTTTCTACGGATCTCGTTCCTCTGAACCTCTTCTGGAACTACTCCCAAACAATTCCTTATGGACGCTTTACTCTCGAACATCTCGTTTCTCTAGCGTGCTCGTAGCACAAGCGTTCAATCGACGTATACAACATATGCCAAAATTCGTGATTTTTATTAAAGTTAATAGCGACGAAGATGTCAAACGAGAGTATGAAAAATAGAGGGACACCGTTTTCTTTCCAAATAATTGGACGCTAATCGCCGCCGGGATCAATCTCGGCGAGTGTGGAAAATCGAACATGGAATAGGTTTCCTACGATCCCGCGAAAGTTTGTCAGAAAGTTTGGTCGGAATTAGACGGCGGCGTCGGTTATTTAGGCGAGCGTGTCACTACAGAAGAAATCACAGGGAAGAACGTTCGATCGAGAGAGATCGGCGAGTCACGCCGTTTAACGCGACGATACCGTTGCAGCGTGCGATCCGCGCGTGATTTCCGCGCTGTCCGCTTCGCGTGCGCGGTTAGTAGTGTTACTACTTCCTCAGCAATGATATGCATAGAAGAGCGAGGCGGGAAGCCAGAGCAAGCTGGATCCGTAGAGTCGCGTCGCCGCATCGACCCCGTTTCTACCGGGTCGTTTGCGCTTCGATTTCGACTTGGCGCGTCGTTGACGGGAATAGATCGCGTTGGTGGCGTTGGTGGGCGACTCGATATTACAGTAGCTCAGGTCGCAGCAACTTATGCAAATCTGAAACGAAATAACCGAATTTATTTCACCCGGTTCCGTCGGTATTTCTCTTTTGTGTTTCTATATTGTTTTTTTTTTTTGCGTTTTCGTTTCTCTGTTTTCTTTTGTCTTTGGTCTCGTTTGAATTGTTTGAGAAACCTCCCTCCGGGTACATGACAAAATTCGCTATTTCGCACCTGCTGTGTATCCACGGGAATACAACCGACCGATGCTGGCCCGCATTCCTCGCTGCTGGCGCAACTCTTGCTTACCTGAAACGGAAGGAAGCGAAGATAACGTGTGAATGAGCGCCATCATAAAGGTTCTACAGTTGGAATTTTTCCGATCTAGCGACTGGAAGCAATAACTAATCCAATCTGCGTCACGATGAATATAATATATAAATACTTCCAAAAAGAAGAACAATGAGTGATATTAGATTGATATGCAAATAACACAAGGAAACACTGAGAAGCTTCTTCCGATTTTGATGAACTTTTGATATTGTATGTTGTAGTCTAGACCGAAATAAAGAACATTTTTTTTATGCGCCCATACGTACTTTTAGGAGTGAAATATCTTTTTGAAAAAAACGCGGTTTTCTTTTGAAATGAATATCGTCAAAATTATGAAAAATAATTTTATGTAATAAAAGTTGAATGATTTTAAAAGTATTTTATAATAATGATAAAATTTTTTGAATTTTTACAAATAAAAATTTTTTTTATTAAGAATAGTTTTACGATTATTATATAAACTCTTGAATGTTATATAAATACTATTGAAATTGTTGAATTTTTATCAAAAATTTTTTTTTTATTTTACAGTTTCGATGATATTCGTTTCGAAAGAAACTAATCGATTGGTACCCCTTAAAAATGCTTATGGATCAAAGTTACGTATCTCTTATTTTGGCCTAGAAAACAATATTTAAGTTCATAAAAATCACAGAGGAACATTTCCCTGCGTTTCGTCGTAAGGAAAATGCCTTATCCGAGATAGATCTTAGTGCGCTTAATAACATTTCAGTGTGACTTTATATATATATCCAGTTCTCCATAGACTGCACGCTGAGATTTAATTTTCAGTCTTGAAACGCAATCCTAAACTGAGATAGTAATATCACAAATTAAATTGACAGCAATGCAATGATATTGATGCTAATAAGTATCTTAAAGTAACATCATAAAGAGTACAGAACTAGATATGTATATAAATTCACATTGAAACATTATTAAGCATCTATGACAGACCTGTCCGATTCGAGCTCCGGAGCTCAAATTGGACAGGCCTGATCTATGATGTATTATAGCTTGGAATAATACACTTGCCTTATTTTGAAAACAGTTATTTGATAAAATAGAAAAGACGATTCAGAGCAAAAATTTTTATTCATATCCTTAATATTCTCTCATAGTATTAATTTCTAATTGGAAAGTTGGGAAATAATTTATTAAATTAGATAGTTATAATTTTGTCGTCGGTAATGCCCGACATTAGATTATCGCGCATTATTGTCGTCAAGCGTCGGAGCGTGGAAAGTTTCATCAAAGTTCATCCGCTGGTACATCGACTGGACTCTAGGAGCGCTTAAGCTCAAGAGGGCGATCCATCTCGACGTCCAAGCTCGAATCCATTCTCGTAACTTCATTCATTAATAGCCCGAAAATCGATTATCCCCCTAATGTAAGTCAATTAGCCACATACGATAACCTTTAATTGATTTTATTTGATCGTACGTGTACTACAGTTGGGCAGTAATGAAATTTACTTCGATCGAAAGTCGATTTGTTATTGTTGGTTCGTGTTTTTTCCCCAATGTTTTCGTTGTAGCCTCGTTTCGTTTCGATAACGCGATTACTTCCGACAACGTTCACAATTGATACTCTTCGATATTCGCTAAGATTATAGATATATAAATAAGAAAATATATTAAAAATATTTTTGCATGACTTCTCTCTCATTGAAATTTATAAGCATTTCTAAGTTAAAAAAAAGCTATACGTAAAAAAGAAATTTTTTACATTGCACAATTTCGTTTAAAATATTTTTCATGTATTTTATATTTTATATCCCTGCGATATTCAGCTTTGAAGTGAAATATGTCAAGTTAAGGACGAAGGGTTGTCGTCGCCTGGCTCACGATAAAAAGAATATACACATACATATAAAAATATATAGATATTTTTTGCACTTACACATATATATGTGAACTCGATGACATACAAAATTTATGAATATCGAAGAGGGATAAAGATACAAGCGGGTCCTTACAAGCAAGCGGAGCAAATGACAAAAAGTATGCTTACCAAGACACTGTTCCCCCGGCTATCCAGAATGTGCAGCGATCGACAAAAATCACGGCCTCCCACCGGACACGGTGTATCTATCGCCCATTCGTTGCACATCTGCAAGAATAGAAGTAGCAGCATTCCCTATGTGAGATCTCTACATAAAAATGAAAGTCCTTATATTGCCAATATCAACCACATATTGCTCAATACATGAGAAAAACGAAAAAAAAGCAAAAAATATGTAAGTTTTATTGTTGTGATATTACATAAATATAAAAAATGGATACAAAGATAATGTAATTAAAAACATATAATGATGTTGCGAATTTTTTATGACGTAACGATAACTCTAAGGGCGGTATTCATAAGTCCTTGGACTGTACACAGGATAAGGTAATAACTTGGTCCACCTGGAGTATCTATTTTCACTATTTTTAGACATAAGAAAATATTTTAATTACGGAAATTGTACAATAATAAGAGCATCATAATATACTAATAATAATTTTTCTGTAGGTAAAGGCACTTCGGAGATTTCAAGATTATCTTCATTTTTTAAATAAAATCTCATGATTAATTTTATGTAATATGATTTCTCTTTAATTATTTTATGAAGTATTATAGAGTAGAGTTACAAAAAAATCAATAATTTACGAATTATTTTATACTGGCATATTTTAATACGAAATAAAAAATACATCATAAATTATTCGTTTTTTCATAACTTATTGCTTTTATTCAAAATAATGAAATGATTCACTTTGTGTTAAAAAAATACAGTTTCTTTTTAAAAATATGCAATATTAAGCAATTTGCAATTACATTTTTAATTGTAATAATTACTTTTTTAAAGAACAACACTCACTTTTACATCAATTTATACATCTTGTTCTTCGATACATAAAAATATTAAGGTATAATTGTGTAAAAAAATAGTTTACGAGATATTTTATATTTTATGTAAAACTATACTAAAATAAAGTACAAAATACATCGTGAACTATTTATTTTTTAATAATTCTTTTTATACTTTAATACGTAGAATAACTAGAATTATGTAAGTAAAAATCGTGTAATTCCATTTAAAAAATGGAGATAACTTTAAAATCTCCGAAGTCTCAAAATGTTTCAAAAAAATATTACCAGTATTTCATAATTTTTTTGATACTATAACTTTTGTAAATAAAATTTTTATATTTTTAATAATAACGAAAATACTCCAAATAAATAAAATTATTGCCCTATCCTGTATACATTATACCATTCTTTTAAAATTCTGTCAATATTCCGCAAATATTTGCGATTGAATGGATAATACGATAAACTGCTACATTTCTGGAAAGAAAAAGACTAAAAATGAAAAGGAATTGAAGATAAGACCGTTACGAAAGGAATGAAGCGAAATGCAATAAGGAGAGTTTAGAATAAACCAAAATCGATGGCGGAACGATCTACAGAATTCTACAAAATTGGACCAGACACGATAGAGTCATTACGAGACTCTTAAGGGAGCGTTTAATGGAGTCGTCGATACCTGGTTATCGCTGACGTTGACGCAAGTGTAGCACGTTAGACCTGCAACACAGGAAGAGCACCGAGCTGAGTAACTGCGTCACTGGGACAATCGAGATGGGACGGGGTGAAGACGCGGGCGTTAACTCTTAATTGCACCGTCGCGTTGTGCCGTAGAGATACGGAAATTCTATTTGGGGAAGAAAGAAAATTACAGGGAACGTATACATTCAGGGATTAAACGAGTTTACCCGTCTAGACGTCCAAAAGTTAACAACAAGCCAAGCTACTGAGTTTAAACAAGCCGACTCTACCAGAAAAGGACTTTGCGATGACTTTGCCGAAACGATGTCCCGGAATGGCGTCCCGGCACAATTGCCGTCTTATGGCAGAAGCTAAATTCGTTAATGCAAAGTTACGGCAATGATTTTACCGTAGCGATAGAGGAAGAGTTAACGCGCGTTGTACACGACGAGTGCGGGAGTGTCATTGACAGGAAGGGTTGCGGTACATGTGCGAAGTTGGTTGAAAGGATAAGCGGTAGTTCGGAGATTAGTGGCGTTCGATTGCAGGATCGGCAAGCTGGGATAAACTCGAGTTAGCCAAGTAAATCATGGTTTTCGTTCGACTCTTCTCTCTCTCTCTCTCTCTCTCTCTCTCTCTCTCTCTCTCTCTCTCTTTCTCTCCCTCCCTCTCGTACTTCTCTTCTTCGTATTGACCCTCTATCTATTTTCTACCGAACGTTTCCGTTCATTTTTCGACGGTCCAGCACCGATACCCACGATAGATGTCTTCCTCGTCCGCGCTGACGCCCTTCAGGCCCTCCCGCCGCTTCGTCTCCTCTTCCTTTCCGTTTCCGTTTCCGTTTCCGGAGAGGACGTTTCTGCCGCAAGTTTCCGCAGCCAGAAGCAGCCCGACCATCATCCACGTGATCATTCCTTACATCTCTGGAACGACAGAAATGGGGTCGTGCGTTACTTACATAAGTGACCTCGAAAGGGCATTAGGGAACGCCAATTACTCGGAGGGCGGGGTAGCATTAGGATTATAGTCGGTGGGAGAAAAACGACCCGACGAGAATTTTAATTCTGATCGATCGTGCCGCGACGCGAGAATTGCGTCCCTCGGGAAAGAGGTGGCAAAGTGGCTCTACAGTCGCGAATGTTCGCATTCTCGTCGCGCATTTGACATGAAATGTGGCTGTCTGATTCCCCTTCTCCTTCTCATGCTGACATTGGACATTGATCTATATATTGAACGAACAAAGATGCCACTGAGAAAAATATCCAGGCTTTTTCCGATCATTAATGATCGGATTGTCCATTCAAACAATAACAAACTGTTATTTCCGATCATTTTGATCGGACAAAAGATCCGATCAAATATTTAATCGGAAATAAATTCATCGGAATATCCGATGAGAAATATCCGTTCGTTATTTTTTGAACGGACTATTTCCGATCACATTATGTCCGATCAAATATGTTTGATCGGATAACATTAGCCAATCAAATTATTCGAAAAATCGGATTTTTTCGATCATTTTTATCGGATTTCACAGATTTATTACACACAC
>NW_017257000.1:718791-761596 GCF_001594055.1 Mycetomoellerius zeteki | reverse complement strand
GCACTGAAAAACAGAAACATTGATTAAAACAATTTATAGTTTCATAGTTTCGAGCACTGTTTTTATATTCTGGGAAATTTCACACATTTCGTAGGTGCAGTTTACACAGCCAAGATACGAATAAGAACGAGTGCGTAATAAAAACGAAAGAGATACGTACAAAAAAAAAAGCAAATACTGATTCGCGCTAAAAACACTATATGCTCGCTCATAGAACAACATACGCTCACTTGACGTCAGCGATCTTAATGGTAATAACAAATAACATCATTACATCAGCTTATAGAGCCTATACAAAAAGTCTCTGATCACGTGACCAACTATTCCGTGATTGACCAGCGCCTTCCAATTGGATCGTGAGTCATGTAACGGGAACGCGCGAAATATGAATCGTATTATAGCTTTTCAGTATGTACAATAAAAAATTAAATAAATTTGTTACTTATAAAACGTAAAAACAGACTCTGCCATGAATGGACGACAAAAAAACAACATTAGAAAGCTACAAAGTGAAATTGATTTTTAAAATTAAGTTATCGCATTATTTTAAATTATGCGTGTTTCATAAAAAAAAAAATATGATTCGCCGATTTCTGATTGATTTTTAAGCCCTGCGCACAATGAAAGAAATATTTAGAAACAGGAATAAATACTAAATATTATAGAAAGAATTGCAAATTATATTCGAAAATGAATAATATATCATATATTATATTAGAAATAACGTAATAAATAACACAATAGATGCGCAAATAAAATATAAAATATATGTTATATCCTATTTGTATCCATTGTGTGTTACTTTTAATGTCTATGTCTAATTTCTTTATTATACATATATGTATATATGTATATGATTTTATTCATTCTTGTAGTTCTTAATAGGCTAACTCTCATCGGATATTATTTATATCAGTTGATCTAATCGGTTATTTTTTCATCGGATATTTCACCGCATCGGATTTAACATAATCCAAAAATGTCCAATGCTTTTGATCGGATATCAGACTTGATCGGATAAAATACTCTCTTTTTATCCGTTCAAGTTTAATGTCCGATCAAGTTGTAAGTTTATCCGATGAAATTTTAACGGATAGGCATATGGCGGTTCATATTCCGTTCACATGTAAACGGAAATCACATTTCATCGGATAAAGGTGTTCGTCACCTCATCGGATAACCCTGAATCCGATCGAAACTGATCGGAAAAAGCAGTAGAACGGTTATTTCCGATCAAAAGCATTGGACATTTTTCTCAGTGGGTGATTGAATGACTTAGAAGTAAGAGAGAATATAAAATATGAGTTTAAATAATAATTAATGTTTTATTCTTTTGAAACTATTTTTCACCATAATATTAATTTTAATATTAATTTTTCTAAAATTGTGCTATGAATTTTAAACGCGTTCTGAATAAATGTACGTGAAAATCGTGAAAACGTTTCTTGGTGAAGAAACCCGACAGTAAATTCAATATTCGGATTAGGAATTACGAGAGAAATTGCGGAACTGAATGTCGACAACGAATGTGGCCGATTTAAAGCGACGTCTCGTCGACTGCGGGTGCCTGCCGTTTGCGTATGTGCCGTCTGCCAATGGATAGTCTGTCTCGGGTGGATGTACATACCGGTACCGGGATGTCGATCAGAGCCCGATTCTAGGACACGGGCGACCTATCGGCGGATGTCAGTTCCGTGCGTCGTATTAGGGTCTCGACGAGTCAATGGATCGAACGTTGGACCTTTCGAGGTAGATAAGGTCGTGTCGTGGCTTTCCTCCCGGGGGCGAGCCAGCCGCAAGAAATGCTTTCGCGATGACAGGCACCCTCTAATCGAAGTAATTAATTCTGAACTGCATGATCAGGATCTGCCAACCACTTTCCAATTTCAACGTAATCAGCGAACTTCGCGAAACTATTATTATTTTTTGCTCACTAAGGGTTGCTTGCTATAACCTCTCGAGTTAGGTTTCTATATAACGAAATTTAATTTAGTTTATTGCTGTAACATGATAACATCTTGAATTCTTATATCACACGAAGAGAATAGTTTTGCTAAAGTATATCTAAAAATTTAGCTAGATAACTGATCTGAAAACAATTTTTTTGAACTATATAATAATTATGTAGAGAACATTCAAACTAATTGCTAGAATGTTAAAATTTTTCGTATAGCATTGCTCATTATGCTTGAGTTTTTTACCTACGTAATTAATTTGATGATTCGATAAAATTATTTTCAGATCTGTACCTACCTAAATTTTTAAATGCTTCAGCAAAATTCTTTCCGTGCATATATTATGTATGTATGTAGCAAAATGTACAAGAGATTGAGATTAAAATATCTCCGCGTAGAAATTAAGCGCATATTTGAATATGATTAAGCAGCACATTATGGCTTTTGAGTGTAATAGAAACTCTTTGAGAATGATAATGCAAATGATAAGTAATCACAATTTACAAGAAATATCATAATTAAAACATGAAGCTTCTATTGATATGTATTGTTATTGCTAGTTTATACCATCTTAAGTTTGATCGCGCGTTTTATCGCTCCAATTTAAATTCATTCTTGTAAGAGAGCTTATGTCTCACGCTCTCTTGGCTTGCTGATGTTCCCATATCCTTGCTACTCTTCCACTTCTGAATACTCTTGAGTTTGAACTCTCTTAACGGAGTTGTTAATTATACACTTACTAACTTTGCTTTTATCCGTACTCCACTTATTCGTAAAGTTTGGTGCTCGACGATGTATATAATGCACTATATTTTTCTTTCTTGTTCGTTTCGCGACATGACGAAGGAATATAACTTCGTGGTAAAATGGTGTTTTTATGTGTATCGTTCCGAAAGAGTCAGCCGGAGTTTATCTTTCGTTGCTTCACTTCGTTTTAATTAGTTCGAGTAGCTGTTGAAAAATTGTGCAAAATGTATACAAGGTAGACTTCGCGCAATATGCAATACACTTGATTCACTTAAGCGGTACACTTTAATTAGGAGTCCTAAACTATCCAACATCTCGTTTGCTGAAAGTAATACCATTGAAATAATGAGAGATTTATGCTTGCTTTAAACGCGCATTTCAAACTCACTGCTCGATCTTCTGCTGCTCAAATCTCGAAGTTTAATTATTCAGAACAGACGGAAGTGAGTTTTACGAAATCCTTTGACGCTATAATTTGGATACTGCTTTATAAATATGTACAAACTTGGTTGACGTATTTCTGCGCATCGTCTTCAATCCTTGCATAAGTTTTCTTCAATTTATGCAAAATAACCATGCATCAAGATAAGAAAACCGTTTTATGTAAAATGGCTCGCGCGGAAATACACGTCACGAAACACCTGTCGCGCGTAAAACTTTTTCGCGAGCTTGGCACAGGACTGGGTGACAAAGCCCTGCCATTTATTGGCCTCGTCTGACAATGCGAATACTTTTCCTCTCTTATATCGACATACAATGGTATTGTGCCCTCTGATATATATCGGCCATATTTTCACGACTGTGATTCACGTTTTAAATCGAGATATTGTTTAGAATTAGAGTAATTAACTCCATTTGAAATAAATTGCTTGTGTCTATATAAAGCATCTACCCATCAAATTAGAGTAATTAGCTTCATTCAAAATAAATTACCTATAGAGTTTCTATCGATCAAATTGCTGGTTATCGCGCGCTAATAATTTCAGTTAGTCTCGTAAACGGGACGTTGATCGAGTAGTTATGTATATTGCCTATGCGCGCTATGCGCGTGTCTGGCTTTTGATCGAGTACAAACGCATTTGGCGTATCGGATTACGAAGGAAGCTCTATCAATTCTAGAAAGCGCAGCTTCGACGCGAACAGAATTCCAAATGGTTTAAAACTCATAATACCGCTCATTATAATCCAGGGTAAATTATCGGGGAATAAATAAATTCGAAACGGGAATAAATAAGAGCAATCGTGTTAATCCCGTTAAATGATTACATCTATTGACTTCGAAGTTGCCGAACAAATCCTCATCGAACAGTCATCATGTGTATTTAATTACCAGTGAAACCAATTAAAATAGATCAATCGACGAAAAACAAAAATGATGTTTCATCTCATCTCGTGCGAATGCTATCGACGTGACGGGGAATACTTTTTTCCGTAAAAACAAATGCCAATTTAATTCCGCATCAATCATGATGGCTCCCACGTTCTCGAACTCCGATTAGTTTAAAGGGGAACTATTTTCCAAGAGACAGTTTTTGCAGAATGCTTTTGGAAAGCAGTGAAAATTCTGTTCCATGACTGAACAGCTAAAAAGTCGGAATGAAATCAATTTACAATTTTAATACTAATTAACATTTTAAAAGCAATTTGTGACATAAATTCAATGGTTACAGAAGCGTTATGCGCGTGCACTCAGGATTATAATTTTCAATGATTTCCATGTTCAAATTTCTAAATAATATCAAAATGGGTTTATGATTTCCATTTTAGGAACATGTATAATACAGAACGTAGAGTTGAAATTATTTTATTGAAATATATTTAATTCCTATCAAAATTACATATCTAGATGTAATACTTTTTTTTATATGAAATGGACATTTCCGGTGTAATAGCGTAATATAGGAGAAACGAATGAGGGGTTTCAATTATCGTTGAATAAATGTAAAACGTGGATAAAGTTTTGCGTGCAAGAAACACGAAAGGACGGAATCGAGCGAAAACGTAATTACCGCGTCGATAATATATATGTGCAAGAACGGTATTTAAATTATTCACCGATTTAAACGCGACAAGCAAAGCCGCTTGGATACGATCGGATTTTCTGATTACCCCCCGAACCGATTAAAGTTATATCCATGTTTTCTCTATTAACGGTGGGTAATAACTGGCGCACATTTTCGGTGTGTTTTCTAAACATTCGTAGTAACAGATCTGAATAATTCGGATAACTCATGCCGCGTTCTAAAGCCCCTGTAGCTTCGGATGTAGGCGGATAGGCTAAACGGATGAACAGATTCACGCTGCGCCGCGCAAACGCGTCGCAAATTGAAGAAAAACAGATCGATAGTAATCTAATGTTACATTTTCTACCCTTTTAACGTGTTATGATAATATTGTCTTAAGTATACGTGCATTTTGTGCCAAACAGTGCAACAGTTAAGTGATATCTGAGAGGTCCTCTTTAATCCAAAAGCTGTATAAAACCGAGTGAATTTCCATACGTAGTCCTTGACACGTTTTATACATACGCATACATACATCCGACAGCAGATAGCGTGACTTTATTATATATCACATCACCGTACAATTTGCCTTTAGTTAATGTGTTTGTTTACCTTTATCTTTACGCATCCATTTAGAATAGCAACTATGCTCATGTCAAGTGTACTCTTGGGATGTTCGCGACTCGGACCAGCAGAGGACAAAGGGAGTAAGTCACAAAGTACGTTTACATGTGGCAAATTTCGCACCAGCGCGCGTATCACCACGAATTCGTCAAAGCGCTTCAACATCCATTGTTTATCCGCGCGTCCGACCGCATGCGGTTTTCTATCTTTCTGTGGAAATGATCGACACAATCCACAGACTTTTAGAAAATACGACATTCCGGGTCGAGAGTCGACCGGATTTCTCTTGTTATTTATTCGATGAGAGTTGGAGACGTTTCGCCGAGTTTCGTGGTAATCCCAGCTGTATCGTGCCACGAAGGCATTCGAGACGAGGGCGAAACGAGAGTGGAACGAGGGTTAAAGTGCAGGAAAGGGACGCGGACCAGCGAACGATACGGTACGATGGTGCGATAAACATAATATATTTCCAACCGTGAGAGATACATAGGGGAGAAATATGCTTACTGCGCGAAAACATACGCATTATATAAATTGCTTCTTATGACGGGGAAACGAATTTTTCCATTTACATTTCCAGTAAAATATTTCTCTTAAAAAATCCACAGTGTATCTTTTTTCTTCATACATCTTTCCTCTAATATTTCATTATTATATACACGGAAAGAATTTGCTGAAGTATCTGAAATGTCATAAATTATTGTATCATTCGATGCAGAAAGTTCAATTGTGAATAAATTTACGCACTATTTCATAAAATAATACGTAGACAAGACGATTTTGCTAAAGTATATAAAAATTTAGCCAGATATAGAAAATAATTTTGGACTAAAGTAATTACATAAAAAACGTGATGAGTGATGCTGTAACAAATTTTGACAGTTTAGCAATCAGTTTGAGCATCCTACATAATTATTTTGATAATCCAATAATCATCTTCATATCCGTATTTAGCTAAATTTTTATAGATTTTTCAGAAAAATTGTTTTTTCTATGTATTATTTCATGATATAGTACACTGTTAAATCTATAGTGTCAAATTTAACTTAACTCGCCACTGCTCCTACTAAATTACACTTGCTCCTGTTATTTTATATTAAAATTATAGTTAAATTTGACACTACATTGTCTTAATTTGACACTATATAGTATCAAATTAACACTATGTAGTATCAAATATAACCATTATTTTAGTATAAAATAACGATGTAATTGAGCAGGAACAGTGGCGATTTACATTAAGTTAAATTTGAAAAATTTTTGACAAATTTGATTTAACATTGTACGTAAATTTATTAATTACAACTAAAATTTCTGCATTGAATGATACAACGTTAATAATTTTCGACATTTTCGCAAGTTCGCAAAATATGCAATTAATTGAAAAGCATTCTTTGGAACTTTTCTACTAATTAATTGGTTCGCTCTTATAAAAATATATCTAGTACGCGAAAACAAACGCATTGTGTAAATTGTTCTTTATACAATGCGAGGAGGGCAAACAAATTTTTTCATTTGCGTTTCTATGCAGTAAAATGTTTCTCTTAAAAAATCCGCAGTGTACCCTTTTTTAATGTATTTTTTGTCTAATATTTCATTATATTACAGTATATATGGAAAGAATGACTTTGTTGAAGTATCTAAAAAAGCTAGATACAGATTCGAAAATAATGTTCTTAAACCATCAAAGTAATTATGTAGGAAGCATGATAAACGATGCTGCAAAAAGTTTTGACATTCTAGCAACTATCTTGAGAGTGTCCTTCATAATTATTTTGATGGTCTAACAAAATTATTTTCATATCTGTACGTAGCTAAATGTTTATACATTCTTCAGCAAAACCGTCTTTTTGTATTATTTTACGATATGTATTTTTTGTATTATTTTATAATAGAGAGAGAGAGAGAGTTGTGATTTAATTTTTGCGTTAGACGGTACTATGTTGATAATTTTCGATATTTTTGCAAGACAGCCAATAATTGAAATCAGTTGAAAAGTATTCTGCGGAACTTTTCAATTGATTAATTTCTGATTAACTTTTTATAAAAATATATTTACTGCGCGGACACACATTTAGAAATTACTCCTTTTGAAGAAGCAACGATTTTTTTCATTTGCGTTTCTATCCAATGAAATGTCTCTCTAAAATGAATATAGTCTATAGCGTATCTTCTTTCTCTCATATATCTTTCTTCTAATATTTCATTATTATATTATTTTTTACTGTAGCGCGTTGATTTCCCAATTACAACAGAAATTTTTTCGTCGGATGGTTACAAAAACAATAATCTTCAACATTTTCGCAAGATCGCAAAATGCGCAATTAATTGAAAAGGATTCTTTCCGAAACTTTTCTACTAATTGGTGATTGGCTCTTATAAAAGCTTAACGAACGATAAGAGCCCAGTAATTAACCTAACGAGATCCCTTTCTGTAAAATGTTGGATTTAGAAGATTCCGCAAATGATCGTACGGTGTTGGAAAACCGCGATTTTCTTTTAATCCGTTCCGAAAACGTGCGAAAGTGAAGGTAGACCGGACGGATGGAGCACGGATGGTGAGGTTTAAAGTAAAAGCCGAAAGTGCGAGGTCGCGCTGATAACGTGGAAACGTTCGTACTAGATGGAAAAAGGCGTTACTAGCGGGTGGAAAAGTATGCGGTTGGCGGGTGAGGACACGTTGCTTTATTAAATATGGACGCTCACGACCCATGCAGGTTACTCTAGGCTCCCCACACGTACGCGTTCGTTCGTTCATGTACATACACGTGCGTGGGCACGTATGCGAGCGAGAATAGCGAGGGTGAAACGTGACGGAACGTATCCTTCCTTCCTTCCGAATCCCGTAATTCGCACGGTAGAGAAATTTGTACGTCGCCTCCCACGGTTTTATCATGTTTCTTACACGGCCACTCATCTCCGTAAGTGCTCGACGGTGGTGGCACGAGGGATGACGGGGACGAGGACGTCCGGAACGGGTCGATGATAAAGCTACCGTCTCTCTCATCCTTCTCTCGCTTCTCTTCCTGCTCTATCCCACGCTGTCCCTTCGATTCTCGTCGAAGCCCGCGATAGTTTCGAAAGAACCGCTTTCCGAGTAACCGCTCGAGTAACTGCAGTGAAATCACTTTACAACGCGAACTCTCCGTCGAACCTTAAAATTAGATTTGTCATACCTGATTTTCGTTATATCGAATTTTCCGACTATATTGTTATGAACGGTGACGCGGAATTCAATCGAATCTCGCAGTAGGAAGAATTTTATCCTCTCGATATTTCTCAAACTTCCGATACGGTCGCGTATTGGTTCTTGATGAAAGAAACCGTTGTATCGTCGTTAGTCGAACGTTCCGAGATCTTTTTGTATTCTTCCTTCATTACGCGAATTGCCTTCGGGCATTCTGAGAACGCGGGATACTCGTTCTTTTGCGAATCTATCCTAAACAATCGTTCAAGAATTCGAAGGCGGAGCGCACGGAACGCGCGTGCTGATTGCACGATGCGATCACGGCTCGCGAGCTGGGAAATGGAACGCTGTAAATTGTGTGTGAACAGCAATTCAGGTCTAAAATGCCGGAAATGCAGTCGATTTATCTGTGAAAAATACGTGCGCATTGCTGTAGTCTATCCTGTTTGCTTAACTAACACTACGTCTCGACAAAAATATTTTTTATTAAAAAATAATGTTAGTAAATTAATATTAACTTATAATAACTGATATTTAACTTATAATATATCATTGATACACACAGAAAAACATCATTCTATTGTTAAGAATAATGATAACTCAGTTTACCTTTTTTTTTTAATAACAGTTATCTTTAATAAAGAAAATTTTCTTGATAATCTTAAAATATATATTTATTACTTTAAGAAAAACTCGTTATCATGTATCTACTTAAAACAAGAATTTATATTCTTTTAAAAAGTATTTTAATAAAATTTTATTGAAGAAAAGACTTTATGTAATAAGCAATTCGAATTTGTTTTAATTTAACTCTAAAATGTTATTAAGTCGTAAATTTTACGTATAAGTAAGTGAAATTGAGCGCTAAGCAGTGCTTTTAGTGGTCATTAGGTGGTCCGATCTGCCATATTAAAAGCTAAAATAAGCCGAGATAAGCTTTTAAAAATCCTATCCGTTATATATCAGTTTGAACTCCCCGATGATCAATATTATAACAGAAAGCATGATAAGTAATTTCAATTTTTAAGTAGTTTTGTGTTATTTGTATAATTATACTTTATTTAAATGTATATAGAGGAGATACACGCAATGGAATTATATGTATAGATTATAATATTTTGTTATTAAAAGTATGAAATGTATGAAAAACTGCATTAATTATAAGAATATTATTAAGTCTATTTCCTTGTACGTAAAGTTTATGTCGAAAGCACTGTAATTAATAGAGATAGCATTCTAGGGTTAATAATCTTGATTAAAGTATGTTAAATTTACTATGATAGATTATATTTTAAATAAATTTGATATTTATAATAAACTTACAATAGAGATTTGCGAACATATAAATTTTTGGAATATTTGAAACGAGTAATTAATATATATAATACGGTACGCGTACATGAACTTATAATAAATTTCACATTAATTTTTCTGCACAATCGTATACTTTTTGGTCAATGAAAATAAAAGAAACTAAAACCTACTATTACGCCTTTTACAAAGATCCATAAAACTTGGCTTGTGCTGTAAACTGAAGCCCCATAATGAACTTTTCAAGTTTGATAGTACGTGCGAACCGAAATTAAATTTTTGTTCCTTACACTTGGAGTAAAAGTATCCCTTTGGGAAAAATACTCTCTTCGCCTTCGGTCGATCGAAGTTACGCGAATCAGTATTTCTGAATTGAAATGCGGAGAGATTATTTGTCTATTTCTTCTTTATAACGTTCTTTATACTGTTTTCGTTTTTTTAATACTTCTTAGAGAACACGAGAAGCAAAGCACTAAACGCGCTAAGGACTACAAACGAGACGTGGTATCGATTTTCAATGCTGTCATTCCTTTGAACAGGACCACACAAAAGGCGGAAGAATCAAAATGCTAAAGTGCTCCTTGCTTCGATCGATCGAGGATGTCTCCGTCCAAAGAATAACGAAACTTAACTTTACGATAAAATAAACCGCGAAAATAAATAGCCTCTCTCGGAAAATAGATAGGAAGCATCAAAGTACAACATATAAATTCTAATACATATATGTATACGAGTTTATAAATATGTATATAGTAATTAATACGTCTCATGTAGTAATTTTACTAAAATTGCACAACGAATAGTTACGTAGGTCGAACCTGTAATAAAATTCCAGGTTGATTCTCGACCGAGTCTGCGATGGCTCTGAAAGAACGAGGCAATAAATTATCTTTTATAGCTAGTCAAATATAATGAATAAAGATGTACGTCGCGCACACAGGTTAATTTACTACAGACGAGTATTTCGAGTGTAGCTTTTCAACTTCGGCCTTTATATTTTTATGGAAATAACAGCCAAGTGTCATCGCGTATCGCTAACGACGGTAATTATCGATCACTGTTCGCGCTACCTCACGCTGACTCAAATAAAGAGCGACGTCGACCGAGGGCAAAACTTGCGCCCATTTTGCGCCTTTTGTTAGATCGGAGCAACTTGCAAAAAGCTCGATATCTGCGATGAAAGATTAATGCGCTCAATTATGAACTTGGAACGCTGTAAATTAAACAAAAAACCGGACGCCGACAGGGTAGATATCTGTTACGCCGAAAGTAATTTACAGAGAGCACAGGTTTGCCATTATTCGCTCGTAGTTATTCGCACGGTACTCAACCATAGTAACTATCACCGTAACGCGATACTTATGGCAGTATCAACGCGTGGCATAACGCCGCAGTTTGCACGAAGCGGAACGACGATAATTATCGGAAAAAGTTAGTATCGTCTGGATTTGGCGAAAAAGGGACGAGTGGTAATGGGCGCAACGTTGCAGCAGCCATCCTACGGTTGCTGAGAGGAGATCGCTCGGCGGTGGCGCCGGTGCCTGAAACCCACTTTCAGTTTAACGCGATTGTGCAAAATCAATTACCGCAGAGTTCGCGTAATATACGAGCGAAGTTTACCGCCGAAAGTGTCCTCTCCTCGCTCGCCTAGCCACGACGGTTTCGGCCCAAGTTGTCGTGCCCGGCACGATCCCAAACCTCCGATCCTCGGGACCTTAACTTACGAAATTATAGCTGCCCCGGTCACAGATTCTGTGGACCGCCGCGAAACAGCCGTGGAAACGGTCATGGCGTCGGGGCAACCACCGGTGGCGGCGACTCTCCACGACTTTGCGTTTAGGGCGTCTCTCTATCGTTAATGCCCGGCACTCCCGCAAATTCCCTTTATTGCAGCATTTGGCCGATACGCGCGTTCCAGACTGCGGGAACACAAGAACGGGGCAAACGATCCTGGTAGTTCGCTTAAACGAGGTGCATAACCGAGCCGCGCCGTCCCACTGATTTCTAAAGAGAATCGGCTTTAATGACAATCCCTCCTGCTTCCTAATCTGCTTTGGTTAATCCTAAAAATTTGATAAACGTTAACATCGATTACGCTGCTCGCGCGGTTATTGAGAATATAATGGAGATCTTCTCACGCTCTCACGCCCATGCCCTCCGGATATCGCGGGTCTCGTGTAACGCGGATGTAAAAGGTCGAACAGGGAGATGAGAGGAGAGCACAAAACGGCCGTAACGGCCACCGACCGAGAGGATAGTCGGCAATCTATTTCGTAATTTAATTACGAGGCTGTTGCAAATTTGCTTTCCCTTCGGCAGATTTTTTTTTTAAAGCCCCAGCATATTGCACGGATAGAAAAATCCCTTTTACTAATCAAGATTTGAACTTTCATGACGGCTAAAATAGAGTTATAACAGCGATACCGGTTGAAAAAGTGATTTTTCCATCGGAGTAAAATGTTCTCTTTGTTGGACAAACGGTCACAATTGTACCCATCTCAATTTTTAACCTTTTGGAGATTATAAAAAGATCGGAGACGTGCTATAGAGAGTGGACCATAATCTACTTCGGCTTTTCATTACAAGCCTGTTAAAACCTCGCTTTCGCGCTCACCCTCAGGATTCTTTTGTAAGGTGCCGTACATTATACGACACACGGAATGTGGAATTTAAATTTTTTTCACCGTAATTAACAACGGTTTAATTAACGATGATTGCAAAGATAAATACAATTCTTTCATCAATTTTGTCTTCGCCGTTAAATTAAGATTTTTGTTTATTAAACGCGAACACCGAGTTGTTATTTTCGTATTCTGTATTTCTTTTTGCTATACTCGGATTGTCATTCTTGTCGAGGTTGGATGTCCGGTACTCAATTTTAAAATTTAATTATGGATCTTGTGCTGGTTCGTATTCATTCGCATTCGTTGTCGTCGCGTGTTTTTCCTTCCTTTGAAAACTCGATGCGTGATGATTGAACAATAGGACCGATCTATATTTGTAAACAATGTGTTTGCTTTTCCGAATAACGAATTTATGTTATTTAATAACTGTATTTAACGTAACAATATCGTCATTATTTTGTCGAATTAAAATCATTTGTTTATTCAACATACTGAATCGTTCTCATTCTCGCATTTCAGATTGTCCTTCCCTCATAAAAGATTGGAAATGTCATTCTGTCCCAGCGGAATATAATCTATTTCGAAATTTAATTACGAATCTGTAACAATTTCGCTTTCGCTACTACGAGCATTTTCCAAAAATTCGATATGTTGTATTTATTTTTACAGACAATATATGAATTTTAACAGCTGCTCACGAATCATATATCACGTATAAACAACAATAAGCCGGAAGAAGTAAGAATTTAATATCAATAATATGATTATAAAATCA
The DNA here is from genome assembly GCF_001594055.1 of Mycetomoellerius zeteki. Classification (NCBI taxonomy): domain Eukaryota; kingdom Metazoa; phylum Arthropoda; class Insecta; order Hymenoptera; family Formicidae; genus Mycetomoellerius; species Mycetomoellerius zeteki. The sequence continues at coordinate 748,370 of NW_017257000.1, read as the reverse complement.
AAATCCGTTTCTCGTTAAATCGCGTCAGATTTATATCGCTTTCGATATTAAATTTTTCATTGTTTATAAAAGATTAAAGATATTGTTTTATATCAGAGTTGGTTGGCGATCCATTACGTAATTTAATTATGAGCTACTCGCTTTAAAAGGCTTTTGTTACCCTTGTAATAGAACCTGTAAATAAATGAGCTAAGTTTCCTATAATATTTTGTTATACGCTCCTCTTTCTTAGCCAACGAAATCCTTCATTACTCGTTGTCTAACGTACGTCATCGTTGAATTATCACCATTCTTTTTTGTCACTTTTCTGTTACTTATATAAAGGATTGAAAATGCCGTTCTGTGGCAGCGCGTAGCACCGTTAAAGCCGAGGAAAATTTATCGCAACTACAAGTCGCAGGTCGCAGTACAGCCATCCCAGCCAGCGGTGCCAAGGGGTGTTACTTTATTTCATGTAGGCACGTGTGTAGGTAAGTTCCTTGCACACGTGTACGACGCGTGTAGACGTGAACAGCGAACGTCGTGGCCACGGAGTCCCCATAAATTTGGCCGTAGGATTTCGCCAGGCCCGGAGAAAAGGGATTGGTCCTCTTACAGACGTAGCCTTAGCGAATTATGTTATTTGATTTAGAGGACTGATAGTCGGCCGAGGAGATCGGCTGCGCCGCCGTTGGCCGGAAGTCGATGAAGTAAATTAAACGGGCAGCAAGAGGAGAGAGGGTAAATGCGATAGTGGTTGTTTCGAAGGATGCTCTCCCTCTTCCCTTCTCTCTCTCTCTCTCCCTGTCTCTCTCTCTCGCGCGCGCGCGCGCGCCCCGATAATTCTGTCGGGGAAATGGGAAAGAAAAAGGATGGGCTCCAAGCTGATAATTCGGGCACGGTAGTAGATCTGAGGGAAGAGGCACAACCGAGGATCCAGAAGAAGAGACCATAGGAGAAAAAGCGTTGATATCATCTCGAGAACGACGCTTTTAATTAATTGCGGAAATGAAGTTTCGCCCTTCTTCTGTGTTTTTCGCACCTGCATTTATATAAAATTCAAGCAGGCAAAGTACAGATTGCTGTTTTAGTTTTGAAAGATTATCGACCGCGCGATATAATCTTCTCTTGCGCGCATCTTTCTTCTTTTGCAACTTTTATAATTGTCGCGAACTTCGTTTACACGCACCAAGTCACGCGATCAAAAAAAACGGAAAAGAGAGAAATAGAAAGACAGAGAAAGAGAGAGAGAGAACGGATTTGTCTTTTGCGATTTATTCTCGTAGGATAAAACTTGCCGGACGAACTTTCGAATAACTTACGGTCGTCTCCGATAAAATATGCTTTCTGGAGATGAAATATGCGCTGGAAATCCCACTGCTTATCCTCCCCTCAGCAACGAAATGTCCGAAACTTTTTATTTCCTTATGAGCTTTTTATGAATGCTACAACATTGGCCAGATCGGCGAAGTTATTTTCTGGTACAACGACATCGTTGCTCCATGTCTGATCGTATGGAAAAAGAGCATATGGAACGACACAGAAGCGTCTTGCGGAAATCGACGCTTTACGAGCGTGTCAGCTAGCTATTTCGCTATCGACATGAAACCGCGAAAATGCATTTGTGATGCTGTACACGCTACAAACGCCCGCGTGACGTATTCGCGATTGTCAAAGTACCGCGTTAGGAAAACGGAGCTGAGTATACGAAGAGGGTATGAGAAGGCAGATTGCCTTTGACGCGAGCAATAAAGTAACACTGTACGCCTCGCATGGCGCGGTAAACTCCTCCTTTCTACAACTCGCGCCTCTGGATCTCGTCATCACTTATACGTGAGGGTGGATGAAACAGAGGCTAACCACGTTATGTATGCACACAGTAATATAATGCACCGTACAGGATGCAACTTATCGCGCCTAAAACACACTCACGTACGCCTGTTCCCTCGTTCGTTCCGTTCTCTTGTTCACTGTATATCGAACGAGTCAGCCCAACCTGACTACTATCTCGAGCAACTTAAGAAGCAATCGCGCAGATGTGGCTGTAATTTTAGGAACGCTTTTTGGAAACTGATAATTAGCCGATAATCTCTTTCCGAGAGAACTTTGGTCACGGTCTGGCAGCTACTTAATTGTGTGCTCTGCTATTTGTAACTCGTGTTTCCGACCCTTTATATCTCTGTAGTTCACTCGTTCTCCTCGCACCCCCTATCGTCTCTTTCCACCCTAGCTCGTTCTATTCACTATTAACCTTTGTTTCTATTCGCCGACCAAGTTAGTAGAATCTATGGAGTTATCGCTCTACTGTTACTTGAATAAACATTTCCAATTTTGCATTTGTAAACCCGGTTTCTTAAATTATGTAAAATATTTCCAACTGTCTAAATCTTACGCTAAGCGTTCACCCTTATTACATACGATGACTTTCCGATCCTTTCCATTGTTAAATATCGAGGAAGTAATGGTAATCCAATTCCTTGAATTAAACAATAGTTTGTTATTTTTAATTTCCATGAGCATCAAAATGTAAATCCATTTCTGTGATTAGTTTCAAAGTAAACATCGTTCGTATTAACGTACGCACTTAGTAAATAATGAATTAAATTTGAATCAAATTTAATATATTTTCTTAAATTGTTTAACTCCATTGTTTTAGTTAAATTAACGACATATTGAATAGAAGCAGTGGGGACTTATAGAAATATGTAATACGTAGAAGAGACAATCAATCAGTTATGGTGCTAACATACAAAATTGTTTATATCTAGAAATGGTTGAGTTTCGATTTATGTTTACTAAGGCTTTTTTATTTAGTATAGTGCGTATTATATAAATGCTGAATAGTCTTTTTAACCTGTATAAAAAACAACACGACTTTTTTTTTCGACGCTTGGAAAAAAATATCAAATTTATAATTTATCGCAATTCCAGCGACATTTCTCGTTAGTAGATACTAGCAAAAAGATCTATATTCTAATTATTTTTGCAGGAAACAGAGCTTGATTCAACTGCATTTTTTAAATTTTGGTTTTTTAGCATAAAAAATGTAGAACTCTTTTTATTTTTATATTGTTTTTATAACTATCATTATTTATTTCATATGAATAGAATATTGTGTTAACTTCACGGATTTTTAAAAAGAGTTCCGCATTTTTTATACTAAAAAACTAAAGTTGAAAATATGGCGTTGGCTTTGCGAATCTAACATAATACTTCCCCTCTAAAGTACAAGAAAAAGATAAATATTTCCACTTTTAGTAGATTCCGTTAGTATTATTCGAATTCTACCAATATATATAATTTGAAAACAAAATCCAACAATTATCAATTTTAATATATTTTATAGGATATTAAAAAAACTTCAACATTTATATGGTAGATAATATACATCATACTAACTCTAAGTAAAAAACAATATAGCTATATCATTCTTTGTGTAATAAGTATGTGTATAGTTGATATGACTTATTTATTTTAATGTGTCAATGTTATGTATGATTTGGATGAAAACTTGATTGAGGACTCATTTACTAAACAGCGATTTGAGAAAGCAAAAACGATTTGCCACGCATGTAATTAAAAATATGTATATGCGAAGCGCTCATTAGTCTGAGCGCACATATACACATATTTAGTATGTGTAGTGAGTCGTATTATAGCTTTCTTACAGATGCTAAAGGGGACTTACTACACACAAGTGCAAACATGTACGTCTAACAGTGGCATATGAAAAGTTCGTCATATTCTCATTATAAAAATGCGCTGAAACGCATGAAACTATATATATATCGCATCTATTAATAAAAGAAAGAGAATTCATATTAAAAGAAGTTTAATGTATTTGACATACATAAAAGCAGAGTAAAAATGACATCAACTTCATATGATTTTTTAAATGTCGGAAGAAAATATTAATTTCTTAAAAGTTGTTGTAAGTAATATATACGTTTTTGATGCAAACCATTTTACACGATAATTTAACATTAATTATATCAGCAATGTACAATTAAAAGAAAAGAATGCTCTGCCATATACTGATAGAGTTATTAGTTTTTTTTTTGACAACCAACTTCGTGTCATAACCAACCCTAGTCTCCCCTTCTAAGGATTAAGAATACTATTGTAACTGTGACTTTAGTTTATTTAATTTTTTGAGTCTGCGAAACGTTTCAACAAGGATCGCGCAAGCCACAGCAAGAGAAGCGCTTATCTTACGGCATGGATTTTCCCCTTGTTCTTTTTTGCTCTGTAGAGCACGTAGAGGCCTGTGGAAGCGTAGTTACTCTGCCCTTATATAAATGCTAATATAAATGCTGTATACCGCCTCCCTCTTGGACGATACATCTTTGATAAAATTACAGTCCCGCTATGTCCTCTCTATTCGCGGGAACTCATATAGAAAAATTTCTACGGAAGATTTTGCGTGCGAGGAATTTGTTATTTCGCTCCTGCGATGATAAGTCGATGATACACCGAGAATCAAATTTTCATGCAACCTTCTGGTACGTGCTTTGGAAAAATTTCGGCATCGCTTTCTTGTTTTTCAAGCTCGATATACCTCCATGTCGTCGCTACGAAGCCGACGTTGATTCCGAGATGATACTGAAAAATATGTTGACTTGTCCCTCAGCTGGAATTTGCCTCCGTCGCGTTTATCCCTGTCTTTTACTCCGTTCGCTTCTGCTCGCGACACCTCCCTTTCTTTGGTCGGATCTCGCTCTATTCGGATTTCGCTTCCGAGCTACTCGCGCGCGCGGAATCTTGCCGGCGCGCCCATATAAATGCTAATGTTATACATTGACGTGGTATATGACCCGACTGGAAGAAGTTCTACAAATTTTGAGTCGGATGTAATCCATCTCACGGTATTGCGCGCAGCAGTGCGATCTGTGAAGATTGATCGGCTCCAACCTTCTGGGATGATTCCTAGTCTGGCTTTAATTAATGGGTTGGAGAGAAGAATGCAATCTCGAGAACTCTGATTCAGCTTAAATAAGGATATTTAAACGAGAGAAAAATGAGAAATCAAGGTATGTTAACACAATTTCACTGGAATTATTAAGAGAAGAAAAAAAGATGGTTTAAAAAATGCTTCGCTAATGTTACTATTAAAATTAAAGACTTGAAAGTGGATGCCTTGTATTTTTTATACAACCGTAGTACAGCGATATGGTTGCTTTGAAAAATCCTGAAAAATGGGTCGGGCGAATCTCGAGGTCATACTCTTCAAGTATATCGACAGCGCTGCCAACGTCCTCGGCAAATGCAATTTCAAAGTGAAATAGAAAAACTTTTTTCGAATTATACGAGACAATTGGTGCACAGTTGAGCAATTCAAGGCATTTGAATTTATTGAGTAAATTAAATTCAGTTCCTCAACCATTAATATACAGTGGCTCGATTTTTGTATTTCTTGTTACCTTTTTTATCGCGATCGGTTGAACTTTTTCCGGGAGTTTTGGCGTGAAAGCTATCGTTAAGCACGATCCGCGGATGTATACGCGCTGCCGCACGATCGGTCGATTTGATGCCAACCGCGTGTTGGATTTTGCACCAAATGCGTTGGCTTAGGTACGCATGCATCCATTACCAGCCTCCATGATCCCCATCGATGGTCCAGACTTGAAAAATGACCGGCGATAAAATTTCCCGAGCGCGAAGCGATAGCGCAAAAGAGAGGAAAAAAGGGAAAAAGAAGCAGGAAGAAAGAAACGTGCATCACAAGTAGTTGCAGTGACGGTTCAGTTAAAAATCTCGCTCGAAAAATTTCTCCCTGAAAGTTATTTCTCCTACCAACTTTCCTCGATGTGTTTGGTATGCTAGATAGACGAGACGTATCGATCTCTCTATTTTTGATTCGGTTGAAAAGATTCGTTGAGGTCGAGCTCCGAATTCTCACGCCTCACGTAGCTGCATTTTCTTTAGGTATTCTATGACATCATTTGGCTTCCACGGAGAAACTAATTTTGTTCTCCAAAATAATAGTACTTAAAACTACGGGTATATATCAAAGCGATAACATTTCCGCAGTATAATACAACTTGGCGTTGCGCATTGCTACTTACTTGGAATATCCCAAACGCTGTGCCGAGGTGTTCATTTGTCCGCACGACCGTCGTCACGATCATTACTCTCTCTAGCTTCTCTCTCTCTCTCTCTCTCTCTCTCTCTTCCACTTCTCTCGACAATATCTTTCCCCGTCTTTCTATCGTCAGTTGTCTTTTTCGCTTTTTTTTCTAGGCACCCTCTCTCTTTTCCGCAACCTCGAGTCCGCTTTTTGCCACAAATACTGTGTATTACCCGCGTTTAGCTATTAAGAGCAAACAACCGCGTCGCATCGTAGTCGTCTTCGCTATACATTGTAGATGCACGCATTGTACAAATGCACGCGTGCGACACGCGCGCGCGCATCTATGCTCGGCTTGCCGCAAATCTCCCGCGGATCTCATCCACGTCGAAATGGTATGGCTCTCCTCTCCCGCAGCGAGAATAAGCGTGTCGCAGGTTCGACCCACTTTGGAAGGCGCAATTCCTCGCGGTTCGACTTCTGCCTACTCGGTCGATTGATAATTCCGATCTTGTCGATCGATAGCTCACCGATATCGTTAGCATATTCTACTACAACATCGTCGAAGATGTCACACGTGCCGACCGTCGCGACGGATCTTCTCTGGTACCATTGCCGCTTCCGGATGTCATATTCGATCTTGAAGTAATCTTCAGTCAGCTAATGACGTGGCGCACGTAGACTTTGAGGCCGATCATGACAATCCCTCCCCCACACTTCTAGACTGCGCTGTTGCGTGCCGCGCTCATGTCACGCTCGCGCTACTGATCGGATCATCCCGAACGTAGAGATGACCTCGTACGTGATCGGGGATGCTGCTCGGCACACGAGAGGACCATGTGCCGTGCGCGCTGGCGATGCGTATGCTGTGTGTGCGTTCCAAAACACGTAAAAGAGCGCACGTTCGTGGGAACAAGCGCGTTTACGTGTGCGTTCTCGAAGGCACGTAAGCACCGCGTCGACGCGTTCCATGCGCCGTCGGTGGAGGGTTGTAGGCCGCCCGCGGTCCAGGCCGCCACGCAGTATACTGAGCAGTGGTGCCGAGAGCCCGGGAGAACCCGCGGGAGCCTGTTCGTGGGTGAACGAAGCTCTCCGAAAATCTGCGAAGATCCTCGATTCGATACACTCGGGGTCGCGCCACCAGCGCGCCGAAGGACACGGATGGACCACCGGGACTACCTGTCGGACCAACAGCATCACCACCACGGAGAGAAGAGCGGAGAATCTCTCGCTTCTCTTGAATGGACTCGTTCGGCTCTTCACGTCGATAAGATTGGCGCAATCGCTCTTTTCTTTTTTTTTTGTTCTCCCTCATTTCTTTTCTTCTTATTCTTCTCCTTTATCTTTGCCGAGCGCAATAAGCTTACGTGTTCTAAAAAGACAGAAAGTCAAAGGCAGATCGCCTCGATGCTGTTGGATATATACGAACGAGATATATATATATATATATATATCAGCGCAAGAACGTATCAAATTGACGATCCCTCTAAATTTGAAATCACGAGGATTACGCTGTCCGATATCGTCGTAACACCACGGTCACGGGGCGTTAAACTCACATTGGAACAGCGGTGCATCGATTTTGGATTATAGATGTTGCACGGTGAATACTCCGCAATAGGCGACATGCCGCGGAAAAATTCTCGCAGAAAGGAGAGCATCGTCCGTAAATAAAATATTTTATAAGCTGCGCGCTTATCAACTGCGTACGCGCGAGCAATTCGCGGAACGCCCGTACCGGACAAACGTTATTGTATTTATTCTACTATCAGGAAGGATAATCCTTATATATATGGAGTATTATCCGTACCGTTGCATCCCAGATTATTCTACGTCTTCTCGATATTCCGTGTTCGGTATTACGTCTAGTCTAGAATCAATACCGATCAATGTCTCATATGAATACGTTTGACATGTCTTATACAATTCTGATTTATACGGAAAAAATGATCTTGCTATGAAGTATATAAAAATTTAGTTAGATACAAATTTGAAAATAATTTTATTGAATTATCAAAATAATTATGTAGAACTTTCTTAATCTTTGAAGAACAAGGACCATTTTTTAAATCTTATAGCTTTTCCTTGAATAAGATATGTTACAATTTATTTAACTTATTTTATTGTAATTCTAATTGCCTTAAACTGTGACAATGTTTGAGCGTCACTATAGTGGTTTTCTTGTAAAGATTAAGCGTTGAAGCAATGCTGTAAAAATTTTAACATTCTACCAACCAGGTTTAGCGTCTTCCATAATTATTTCGATGGTCTGAACAAAATTATTTTCAAATTTATATCTAGCTAAATTTTTATGTACTTCAGAAAATTGTTTTCCGTGTATTACTCGTGCAACTGCATTAACATATTTTATACATATTTTTTTCTTATTTTCTTCGCACGAAAAACTGTCCGGATATTTTTCTGTTTGATTTTCTGTTATTTTTTAATATTACAAAGAGCATACCTTCAGATAGGTCGAGTTATAGGATTAAATTCGGTGGATACGATCATATTCGTAACCTGCGATCTCTTTATTTTTACGATTTCGATTTCGTGTTGCTATTGTGAACCAGATCTTTTCGTCGATCGGCCACGGGTGTGACTTCCAGCAATTTCAGTATAGCAATCGAGAGGAGCGTCGTTGTTACGGAATACAATCTAGAGAAATATGGATTCGGGATGCTGACTCGCATACCAGTCCTTCGGGGTGAGAAACATTATCCAGAACGCAGTGAATTGATCAGAAAATTATTACCTGATAAATGTTAAGAATTATTCTGCGCTTATTCAATTGGAAATTTAATGGAAATGTATTGATTCGCTTTAATGTACCGAAGAACCTTCGATTCTTTTGTTTTATCAATATTAGCATTAATACAGGTAGAACTCGTAATTGATTTTGTAATATTTTTCCCTACTATCTATTAATATGGAATATAGATTTTTTGTATTAATACTGCATAATTTAAAAATTTAATCGTATGAATCGAGTATTGAATAATGTAATTGTGCACTATTACATTTAATAGTACAAATTGTTAGAATAAAATAGATGTGAAAAGATTCAATAAAATTCAAAGTAATAAAATTCTTTTCTCTTACCCTCTGACAGTTTGTACTCAATAACGGCGAATTCTTGGCGAGATCGATGTAAATCTTCCCTGGAATTCGTTGCGCGCGAAGGTGTCTGAGATTTATACGAGAGGTTGACGGGAATTAAATATTACCCGTTTTGATTATATTCTCATAGTCTTGTGACATAGTCTTTTTTAGTCGTTTCCGAGTTCCGCGCAAGAACGGAGTGGTCGGTTCCAACTATTTTGGTTACGCGATGAACCTGTCCGGACAGTTCTTTTACTTCGCATAATGAACCCTTATTCCAGAGATGGAAATTGTTAAAGATGCTTTATCTCTTTTATTTTCTACTTGTCATCTACGAACATTTTCTTAGCATAATTGCTGAGATGAGGTAGAATTTTTAATAATAAGGAGGAAGGACTTTATAAAAAGGAATTTGCTATTCTTTAGGTAAAATGCATTTTAAGTAGATAAAATGTCAGGTAATGCAGAGAGAGAGAGAGAGAGAGAGAGAGAGAGAGAGAGAGAGAGAGAAGAATATATTAATTTTGAGAATTTAGATACCAAAGAATTGGTTGGGGTAAGATTTTTATATTACACGTATTTGGCGATGTTGAGGTAGAGTAGACGCAGTATTGATCGAGGGATCCAAATTTCTTGGTAGGCGCAATGCCACCCTCGCGCATCTCTGACCGCGTTTATACGCGGAAGGGTCGGTCTTGTGGAAAGGGAGAGTGAAAGGAGGGATGAAAAAGTAACCTCGCCGTGTTTATCGCACGAGATGGATGATGCGGTTATTTTACGAATCGAACAGTTTTGAATCGCCGATGCGAGCCGAATTAGTCCGAGCACCCTCGAGCGTGCCTTACGATCGATTCGAAATAAACCAGAGGTTTCGCACTGTTGACCTTCCGCCAACCTTCTCTCCTCTTCCCCTTCTCTCTCTCTCTCTCTCTCTCTCTCCTTCTCTCTCTCTCTCTCTCTCTCTCTCATCTGAAAGATCCGTAGCTTCCTCCCATGAGATTGGCGTGTCCCATATTTAATCAAGAACATCGCACCAAGCTGATATAAAGTCCAGGCTCGCGTCTAATTCGGAAGCTGACATTACGTGTGAACTGCTATGGGATTTCTGAAATTAGCCATGTGAGAGATATGATAGAGATACAAATTCGAGCAGGAGATTATGCATAAGGAGAGTTTTGCAAACTGTCTACTTGTCAGTTTCTCTCTTTCATAATTAGAAGAATTAATTATTTCCATTGTAAGTTTTCAAACAAGTTTTCATTAATTTCTACGAAATTTTAGAACACACACAGTCTTTATTCTGATTAAAAAATGATTAAGGGTTTACTCTTTTTATTAGGATTCCTCTGTCCACTTCTTCACGTCCAGGTTTCACGTCCAACAGACTTTTGATGATTTCCTGATTGTTGAAAGAGAGTTCATGCGGAGATCCTCGACTTACCTTTTAGAGAAGAACTGGTAGAGAGATCGATGCAGAACTATTGTTGTTTTTCTTCTTTTTCCTCCTTTGTACAATCTCTTTTGTCGGGAGAGTAGATTCTTTGACCTCTTCGGAGGTTACGAGTCGTCTCGTTTGTTCAAGGGCTGCTTCTTATCCTCGTCTCACCGCATCGGGGCAAACTTTCCCTCGGGACGTCGAAACCGCTGTATGAATCGTGTCGACTGTAATTACGGCGCTGAAAGTATTAGTTGGATTCTTTCGACGAAGTTTCTCGAGCAACAGACAGACATGTTGTTCTCTCCCACGGGACTATAAGCGCAAACGTTTGCTCCCATCTCACGATTTACCAGATATATGTTGCAGAAACAACGGCGTATTGCGCTACTTTATAACGTCCGTTACATGATACTTCTCCTCTCCGCAACAAAAACTTTCGGACTAGACGAGAGAGTGGTGATCATTCTTACTTGACATTCTTAAGGCGTGCAATAAAATAGCTTGATGGATAGTTGCAATAAAAATGGAAATTTTAAGAAAACTGAGAAGATAACGTTAATAGAGAAGATAACAATAAAATCACTCTTAATTTGTAGATAGATATAAATTTATCAATTATTTGTGATAAATTTGTCAACTTCTTATCGATATTTATTTTAATAGTAAACGTGTAAGATCAATGTTGCAGATCAATGATATTATCGTGATATGGTTGGATTAATCAAATGATCAGTTATCTCTTGTCGATATTTCCTCGATATATAACAGATTTAATTTTTGTATAAATAGAGTATTTTAAGCTGCGTCAAAATTTTCTGATTGCCTATCTTTATTTGTAATAAAGACTGTTTGTGCATTAGATGAGTGTAATTAAAATAAAGTTCGAATTCCTGCCAACTGCAGCGGGGTAAGCTATTTCTGCAGAGCGCCGTTAACGTGGAGCTCTACACGATGGTAAGAGGTAGAGCTATACCGGATGCTGGTAGTCCCAGACTTTAAATAGAATCATATAAACGCCAACGATTATAGGCCCATCTAAGCAATGGTTGCAGAATTATAATTGACAATTTGCTAGATGGCGTTCCTAATCTTTTAACGGTTCTTTAGCTGCGCAAAGTGAGATATGAAAGTATGTCTCGCGACCGGTTTGTCAAATGAAATTCCATATCGAGATTATAGGAACGTAACGCGGCACTTCAAAGGATTATGTACATACGTGCATAATCTATCGCATTCACCTTTTCGTCGAAAGTTTAAAGGATCTTTTTGTTAAACAAAAAATAATTTTCGATGAGCTGAATAAAAGTAATCGCAACCGTTGGGTATTAAGAATTTTCTTTTAACATTTTTGTTCAAACAGCTACGTGATGTAAATCCGGTATACATACATATAAGTGAGAATTTCTGATCATGGTGGAAACGATCAATCATTACGCGATGATTATATATAATGATAAGCTGCCATGTGTATCCTAAGAATATTCAATGCCAAGACTCTTAAAGTAGGCGGTTCCATTTGATGTGAATATATATACTCCTCGTTGCAATAAATAACGTTCTGTGCTTCCTAATTACGCTATAATTCAACAGATAAAATTTTCGTACAATGTGTTAAATTAATTTCTTTGACACATACATTTAAAAATTTATCAAATACTTTAACAAAATAAAAAAAATAGGACGTTAAGTTTTATTTTTTTTATTAATTTTTTGAAAAATCTCTAGATAAATCGAGAAATACAATTGTTTTTAACGCAGCTTTTTCGTTTCAAATTCAAAAGCCAAACAAACGGAAATAATGATGGCATTTGCCTTCATAGTGGACCTTCGCAATCTGTCATTCATAAATCAATTTTAGCTAGTTTAATATGTGCGTTGGAATTAATTTAAATTCTTTCGGGAGTCTTTGGGATCGTCGCGAGTCGATACACTGTTAAATATCAGAAAAGCAATGGTAACCCAATCTCTTAAATTATATAACATTTTGTATTTTTGACTTCCATATGTGTCAAAATGTAAATCAATTCATTATTGTTGCTAGTTTCCAATAAACGATGTTATTAATATATACATAATATGAACTTATTTATAATAAACTCTAAAGAGAAAATTTAAGTTTTGGAATTAAAATATTTAATTCCCTTGATTTATTAAATTAACGACATATTGAATACACATCGACCTGTACATAGAAATGATTAAAACACAAATTGGATAAATTTGACATTATGAATTTAATATAGAAGATTATAAGCTCGCCCATCCAATGTCGAACGGCGCTTAACCGATTGGTGGGGACCGATCGGTGACTTATGGAGTCTTGAGAGAACTTTGCCGCGAAAGAGACAGACGAGGAGGGTAGCGGCAGGCCGGGAATGAAGGAAAGCTCAGCAGACGCCAACTTAAGTATTTCTGATCGAATTCCAAATGGCCGGTTCGTCGTCCGGTCGATCGGTCGGGAAGAATTCAAACCATGACGAGCAAATGGACGAATCGTTCGTCGGTTGATTGCTGGGGAAAGGGGGAGGATGGGGAGGAGGAAGAGAATAGGAGAGAAGGCGAAATAAACGTCGGTGAAAACCGCGACGCAAAAAGCTGACCGCGACTGGCGTTGGCGCTAGTTAACTGTTCGGGCTAATCGGTCCGCGGGTCGATCGATGAACTCTTCAGATTCGAACCGTCACTTTTCTTCTTTTCGGTGACGTTCATGACCGAATGACTTGCGTGCTGCGTGCAGACTTACAATTAGCGGAGAGAAATACGATTTTTACTCTTTCTTTAACGATAAAATACTCCGCAAGATCATTTATTTAGACTCACTGTGATTCAAGTGGCCGCGTTTGATGTCTTGTTAAAGAGGTCGCATTTCTGGCGCATTTCTCCGCCTTGTCATTTGATTTATATATCAAACACTTCATCGTTTTTGAATTTGACGTAAATATTCGTTCTTGCTTCTCACGGTCCTATCGTGTTACGTTTAAGAATCAAGCAGAAACAATTTGTTTATCATAGCGTCGCGATTACCAACGGCATTATTTAAATATAAATTTCATAAGTTGTTAATATTTTTAATCAATATTATTATTAATGACATTGTGCGTTCGAGCAATAATGCATACTGTATCGACACCCTCGTTACGGGATTACAAGGGATTTTCTTTGTTCGTTGCAGCTTTTGTTGTACCATCTGAGGACAGCCATTTGCATAGGAAATAGCAGGACAAAAAAAGTGCAAAGGATATTATAACGCGAAAGAAATATCACGGAACGTGATTGCATTCGTTATTAATAATGCATACATTGTTCACGCTAATTGGATCAATACTTTTTGTTTTTATAATTATTCAATAAAAATTCCATTGTCAACCACTGCTGCACTGGAATCTAACAAGGTGACGAATACAAATGTTTGTATCGGAACGAAAAAGGAGAATGGCCATTTTGTGTCCCATCGGCTTGTGATGACCGCTACAAAGCGCATCGCGTGCAAGCTAATGAGAGTAATCACTTAATAAAGGCGGTCCGGCATCGCGTGACGCTCTACGCGCATAACCGAGAATCAATATTTGATTTTGAGGTTTCTCCACGCGTTCCTCTTTTCGTCCTTTATTTTTCTCTTCGCGCACTATTGGACGAACGATGGAAAAAAGAGGGAAAAAGAACCGATACGAATGGGCAGCATTTTATAGGAATCACAATCAGTTTACTATTCACCGAGCAATTTCCCTTTCTTCTGAAATACGCACACAAATGCATGAATGACGACAAAAGAATCGTTGACGATCGTTTTTACGAACTCCTAGAACAAAAATAATTCGTATAAATGATAAATTTTTAATAATTATTTTTATTGTATTTTAAAAACTTGATATCGTCGTCTTAAATCATGTTTAATTGATAGAGGCAAAGTGAAAATTATATGTGTTATTCTATTTCGACATGTAATATAACGTAATTGTTTTTACAAATTCCTGGATTAAAAATAACTCGTATAAATTATACCGTCAAATTTTAATAATTATTTTCATTGATTAAAAGTTGATATCGTGATCTTAAATCAAACTTGATTGATAGGGGTAAAGCGAAAATTATACTTGTCTGTTTCGTTCTATTTTAATATATATACATATGTATAACCCGAATGTTTTTATAAATGGAACAAAAATAATTTGTATAAATTATATTATTAAATTTTAATAATTATTTTCATTGCGTTTAAAAGTTGATATCGTGATTTCTAACTTGATGGATAGAGGTAGTATAAAATTATACTTGTCTATTTTGTTCTACTTTAACATATATAACACAACTGAATGTCACTGCTATCCATTAATATATAGTAGTGTCGTTGAAACGTTTGAACCCGTTGTCCCCATTGTTCCAAGAAATCGGACGCGCATCGTTGCCCCGACTTTTTCCAATTCTATTTCCTGGCGGTCGACTCTCTTATTCGTACGCGGTTTTTATTATTCCACGGCGATGAGATCTGGTAACGATCAGTTCCCACATGATGGAATTAGCATCGTGGCGTCATCAGTCACTCGTTTTGACACACCGAAAATAAATAGTCCGACCATGCGGAGCGAGAGAGGTAGGGAGAAAAAAAAAGAGGTAACAGGACTCGCAGTTTTCTCGTCCCGTCGATCTCTCATTGCACAATCGTGGATTTCTGCTAGCTCTCTGATACGTACGACGAATGCTCGTGAAAGCCCATACGGTGCGATGCGCGGCTCGCGCGGTGCGAATTTTCCACGCGTGATCGCGCCTCTCCATCGATCAAATTCGGCGACGTTCAAGGAAACGGCGAGAGCAGCATTGGCCGAGTTGATTTCGAGTGGTTGCGATCGAGTCCAGAAATCCATTTGTCATCTCGTGCGTCAGGGGCCCGAGACACGATCATTCGCTTCCGAGAGGAGACGGGTTTTTTTTTATGGAAAGGTCGCGAGACCCTCGCTGCGACGAATTTCTACGTTTCTCTTCAGAAACGGGTTTTAATCGATGATTTTTTTCTGCTGTGGAATCGATGAGAACAGAAAAACGATAGGGTGTTCGATAGACGAATTGTCAAGGTGTTTCAACACTTCTGGAAAACGGCAAGAAAATCAAATAATCAAATAAAATTCTATAAAATTTCAAATTCGTAAAAATCAAATTTCATAAGGACTAATGTGATGAGAATATAATATAAGAGCCCTTTAGATTTTTTAAATCTATATTTCAATCGTATATTCGTTTGTATGAAAAAAAAGAAATTATGTAATATCAACGGAAATATGTGCATCGATGAGCGGTTGCTAAGAAGAAAAGCATAAACGTGGTCGCAAACAATAGTAAGAAAGGGGTAGTATAGGGAAAAAGGGACTCGGATGGGGAACGAGTACCAGGTGAAAATCAAATTTTCATCCAACCGGTCCGTACAAAATTCTAATTTGACGTCTGAAACTGACGACTGAAGGGGTAAAAGTGCGAGAAGGGGTGATTATTTCACCCCTTGGGAAAAGATTTTTACGTATAATGCGCGTACCCGAAGCAACGTGCGTCGCGGGCGAAAGGGTGAGGCCTTTACCGCGGCACAGAGGGGTGAAATCGTAGAAAATGATAAACAGGATGAATCTTATTCAAATAGAGAGACAAGATCCTGGATTTAAGCGGGGAACCCCCTGGGTATCCACCGGGTACCTACCTAGAATCGCGGGCATATACCTGAGTCCTGGGAAAAAGGTACGGGACTTTCAACTTTTCTAGCGTTTTTTTACGAAGCATCAAGGGCTCAAATAAAGTGGCGGGATTTAAATAAAGAAGAGAATTCTATCGCTAAAAAGCCCATCCGTTGTCTCCCTCGCGTGGCAAAAAAAAACGTAAATAAAACGTGAGGAATATAATACAGCAGAATATTCGTGAATTCAAAATCTTCTGTAAAATATCACTGCATTTCATAGGAAGATTAAACAATGCAAACGTAAATTTTTAAAACACTGTAGTGAAACAAAAATAAAACCCATTTTACTTTTTTTTTACGCTATTTTTTGCAAGCGGTTTAAATTAAATGTTTAACATTGCTATTGTTATAATAATAGAATATTTTAAGCAATTTTTTATTTGGCACATGGAAAGAACGATTTTGCTTAAGTATCTAAATATTTAACTAGATACAGATCTGAAAATAATTTTTGTTGGATCACCAAAATAATTATGTAGGCCGCTCCAAGCTGATTCCTAGAACATCAACACTTTTGCAACATTGTTTATTATGCTTGAGTTTCCTACATAAATATTTTGATATCTAAATCAAGTTATTTTCAGATCTGTAACTAGCTAAATTTCTAGATATTTAAATCAGCAAACTCGTTTTTTCCTTGAGTAATCATTACAATCCTGATATTCTTTGTCGTTTGTATAAACTTGATCAACAATACCAGCGCGAAACCGACACCGAGGCAGGATCAGCGACTGCTCGCAGACAGTATCAAGATCTAGCGTCAAACTCGATCAAAAGCCGTGAGCTCGTAAACCAGACTCTGGCCTGAGATAGCGTTCACCGATCAGAGCGAGAGAAAAAGAGAAAGGAATTAAGTTAAAGAGAGAGACGCATCACGTCAGCCGCGAAGGAGAGAGAAACGGGGAACGGTGACGCGATCCGAAAATCTCTAGAGAAAATACAGCTGGTATTTTCTGGTAGTCAGGTAACGACGGGGTTCCGTCATTCTGGAAGAAGTTGGCGTCGCGGGAGGAAGAAAGGAGAATAGGCGAACGGGGGGTGGGGAATAAAAAAGGGGGGAGAGCACGAGATGTCATCTCGCACAATTTTTTTTTGTTGTAATCGCAAAGATCGCTCGCCATTCAAGGGTTGCACGCTGCTTCAAAGGGTTCTTACGTATTGGAAGGGTACGATATCCCTTCCCTCTCGCCGTTGGCTCGCTTGCTCTTTCGTTCCTCCTCGACGCTACCTGCCCAACTGTTTTCGGTTCTCGGGTTACTAAAGACGCGGAAATCCAGAAATCGCGAAGGGCCCGGGACCAGAAGAGTGAGACGAGAGACCCTTTTCGTGGGGTTGCGTAGGGATCGTGAATGGTCCCGCGGAAAGAACTACCTCCTTGTCCTTCCTCGCGACGGTCCTACTTCGTCAAGATCCCTTCCTCCGCGTGTTACGACTCCTCTCTTCTCTTCCACGGATGTACCGGGGTCCTTAACCCCTTTCTTCTATCAGCTGCCGCGCGTAACAGCTGTACACCCTGCCGCGATCTTAAAACCTGTGTTTCTAAGCACGATTGTGCGTGGGTATGTAACCGTTGTTGTTCTCGTAGCATATCGCATCATTGATATCGGTATTTACGCTAATAATGTTCTTTTCAAGGGATACATATAAGAACTTTACATAACAATCTCGATTTTCAAAATGCACGTTTGTTAACCTCGTCACTTTATTTAACTAATTATGAGATATTCTATTTTATATATATGATGTATTTTTTGTTTAAACGAAATGAGAGATAGCGATTCTACATAATTTTATGTTTAGTTTAATGTTTCCAAACATTTACTTGTTTAAAACATATGATTGTGACTAATTCAACTAATTATTCTGATAACATTGTACACTAAATTTAAAATGTTCTTATATTTTAGAAGTATTCAGTTGATCGCAGTAAATTTGTATCGTAACACTTGATTTTAATTAGTATTTTATTAAGTCGTTAATTATAATTGATACGATTATTTGTTGTTTCAGATATAAACATGGATGCAGATTTGATAATTGCGGTACCCGAGATTCGGGCCAAACAGGATTGGTGCGAAGGTAAATATTTATTTTAGTATTTTATATGATAATAATAAAATTTTAGAATTTTAAATATATTCTTTAAAATTATTATAATATTACCTATAATTTTTTGTACATACATGTATAATATTTTATAATTTTTACACAATCTTTAAATTATGTATAAATAATTACAATTTTAACACATTTTTACAAGTTTAATATATTAAAAGCTAGGTATATTTGTGTATATATTGGTAACTTAAATTTCATTAAACACGTTATATTTTTGTTATAGATCCGAAAATGAGGCCGATCCTGAGTTAGCTGTATGGGTAAGTAAAATTTAGGATACGGGTGATGGTCTTTTTTCGCCGAAATCGTTATCTGAAATCAGTGCGATTAGTAGGGGAGACCAGGGACAAAAGTAACATTTTGACTTTGAAGTATTATAACAGTTAAAATATAATATTTACATTAAAAAAATATCTATGTATCTTTAGATGTAAAATTTATTTAACTACAAAATTTTCTTTGGTTTAATTTTTTTTATGTAACTAGAAAAAAAGTAATGTTTGTTTAAAGACTGAAGAATTTTGTTACAACCGTCCCAATCCCGTGGACGATTGTAATAATAGAGGGGGATAATTGTACGATTGTAACAATAGGGGGATACTTGATAAAATACATTTACCAGAGATATTATACATAACACAACTACATAAATCATACTCTTTCTTGCAGCTGCACGAATGGATAACTGATCCTTTATAATTAAATGTCTATATAAAGATACTTCTTTTATATAATTTTTTTTTCTGTCTTGCATTTTCTTAACAGCATTCTATGAAGAAAGATAGGGTAAACTCGGATAAGATGGCCATAGGCTTTTAGAATGACTACAAAAATACTCTATTTAGCAATTATTGAAAAAATTACAGCCTATAGCCATCTTTTCCGTATGGCCATAATATCCTAGTTTATCCTATATTATAAATAATATTATACAAAATAATATTGTACTAAAATAAAATCAAGTAAATTTGAGGACAATTGTAACGTTACACTGATCCCAGGCATCGATGTTACTATTGTTCCCTAATAGTACTTCAGGATTTATAGTAAATTTTTTAAATAAAAACCTAGATAAAAATCAACTCAAATGTGCAAACCATCAACGCAGATAATCACTAAAACATATTAAGATAATACATTATATCTTTGTTATAAAGAAAAAAAAATATTTTAGATTTTGTGCACGCCATAAAACTTGATGCATGAAGAAAGTAATTTTCTGCTCCTGTGCACTCATACACGGTCTGCGAGAATCAGCATATACCGAACGATTCAATGCCAATCTACAGAATTTTACCATGCGGTCGCATATCTATTATAGTTTAAGAAATATTAACAATATTACTATTGTCTCCTTATTACTTTTGTCCCCGGTCTTCCCTACGTAAGCTTTTGCATACACATTTTTATAGAGGAAACAAAAAATTAGAAAGTCTAGTTTTCTTGTCTTAGAAAGCAAAATTATTTTCAAATAATATTATAATAGTAATATTTATAATTGAATTATTATATTGAAATACTTTTTCCAAATTTATTTATAACAAATTATGTAACTATAATTCCATGAATAATTTGATAGAACGGAATCAATTTTTGTTTATTTTCTTACATATATTTTTTATTTAAATAATATTTAATATAGTTCATATTTCATAAAATTTATGATACGTACAGAAATTTTTTGAATAAACAGTAACAATTAATAGAAATTTTCATCTTGCTTTCTAAAAACTTTCAAATTTTGTTTTACGTTAAATATTCATTAATAATTAATTAGCAAGTTCATGAATTATATATTATATTAGTAAATATATGTTAAATTCATAATTCCTTGAATCGCATCGCGAGTGTTATGTGAGGTAAACACTGAAGTGAACACGTTAGCGACATGGAACAACGCAAGGACGTTTCCGATTCTCTCTCTCACTTCCGGGTGCAATTGTGGACATAATTATAGCGGAAAATGCGTGGACATCGAGGGATGTCGTAAAGTGCTTAAGTTTAATTTAATTAATCTGTGTTTTCGGCTACATTTTTTCGACGATTGTACAATTTGGATATTATTATTATTTTTAATATTTTATATTTGTAAAATTAAAATTCTGTTATTTTTTTATAAAATATGGAAATTGTATTTTGTTTAATAATAATTCATATATATAAGTTTACATATTAAATGAATGAAATATAGTGTAGCCGACAAGAACAGATTATAAACACTGCATGCGTAAATTGCAATTTGTAATAATCGCACTGATTTCTAAAGGAAATATAGACAGATATTAAACTAATAGTTTTATATTTCACGCGTCGCGTCGCAAACTTTTGTTTGCAGTTGATATACAATAATTTTCTACATATTTACATTTGAAATGCAAATATGCAGAATTTGTATAATTTTTATAATACCATCAAAAAGAGATTGTTTGAAAAATTTAAAGGTCAGAATAATAATGAAACTCACACGAACAACAAAAAACAGACAGATAAAAATTTAACTACATTTTTTACGGTATCCTATGTTCCATCTATATCAGAAAAATTTAAACGATTTTTCAAGAATAACAATATTAATTATTACACAATTAATATAAACATTTCGCGTCTTTTCTTCTACCGCGTTTGAAAAATCTTAAGTCACGATTCTACGCCTCCACGACGGTCTCCCGTCCAAAACGTGACTCGCGTGAAATTCTTAAGATCTTACGACGCGCGACAAAAAAATCCTGTTTCGGGGATCGTCGATCGGCTTAGCGTCGTCTATGGAACGAGCGAGCGTGAAAGGAACTGCTTTCAAAGGAGGAGTCATCGTAAAAATAGATTCAGATAATAGAAAGTACCGAATGCGTACGCGTGTCAGACTGAAGGGGGAATAAAGTACGAATCATGTAAGAATTCATAAACGATACGAGTCGTTCGAAAGTATACCACGAGGCGGGCTGAGATTACATCAGCGTGTTCAGCTCTGCATTAAAAAAAAGCTTTTGAAAGAAAAAATGGGAACTTTGTCAAAAAAAATGGGGGATTATCTTTTACAGTATCGTAAATTTACTGTTCTTGACGCAGTTTGATTTTATTTAACTGCACGTGTTAATCTTGAACTTTTTACTTTACTTTTTCATTAATGAAGTCGGTCTCCCGCAGAACTTGGTTTGTCACTGTATCAGTGCAGGCAGTGTATGCTAAAAACACTTTTATCCTCGTAATTCCCGGAGGCTTTTGGAGAGCAAAACTCGCTCGATGAGATAGCGTCTCCTTGAGAAACAGCAGACTTCGAAGATCCCGTGCCCTCTATTAGATCTCTTCGACCATTCTCGAGACACAAACGCGCACATGGCCCCTCATTCGGGAGATTTGGCCCAACTTATCGGACCTGTAATTTATCCTGTAATTTTAGAATTACAAATATGTCGATTACAGTTCATTGAACTCCATCTGTGCTTTCTAGAAAGAAATTTTTGCAGAGAAACGTGCGAATGTATTTTTCTATAATACATTCGTTATTCTTTTGACTGCTGAATAATAGAATAATGGGAATTGCTAGAACAAATTAAGATTTAATTTTCTTTTGAAACAATATTTAATCGTAAATTTTTTAAGTTTGCAATATTTCTTATTGATTTGACAATTATTTTTGTATTTTATTTTCAACGGTTATATCACTTTGGTTACAATTAGTAATTACGGATTGTAACCAGTTTCATAAGTCAAGAAATATTGTCAAAGTTTGATAATTTAATAAGGACGAAGACTGGCTTGTATAATACAAAAGTAATTAGGACAGGCTAACTGTCAAATGAACAATATAAGTTGAAATAAAACAATTTTTTCATTAGAAAAAGTTCTATAAATGCCAGTGAATATAATTACTCGTATCTAGAATTGTTTTTATGAAAATGTTGATAATTATATCCAATATTTACAATAACATAAACTATTTAAATAGTTTATAAAACAAATTCGTTAAATTATAATTATATCATAATTAAATTGTATTATTGTAATTATATGTATATATTGTAATTTGTTTTATAAACAATTTGAAATAAAACACATAGTGTTTATTTTATTCTAAATAGCTTATATCATATGACTTGTTATTGATCGTTGACTTCTCCTAATTACTTTAGACAAATTAATTCGAAAGTGGAGACACATAATTTTCTCAGCTTTCACACGAACTGACAAACTTAAGGGTGTCTTTTCTTGTCGACTTTTTTTCGCGTTGTCTCTCGCACCCTTGGAAACATACGATCGAGCGCGTTACAGGTTGTGGGAAGTAGGGTAATTCTGAAGAGTGGGTTTGGAGGCGACGACCCTCGTAATTTAATGCACAAGTTGCACTCGGAACACTTAAGTAAATCTCGCTTCCGCCCGTCGAGCGAGGAGATTCGGTTTCGGTAATTTGCGCCGGAACTTCCGCGATCCGGGCAAATGTGACCCCCCCTCCCCCAGAACGATCGACAGAAAAAAAAGAAAAAAAATGTTGAGGGTAAATCCTCGACTCCAGTAAATCTTGGAACACCTTAACGATCTGCGCAACGATTAATCATTCTCGCCTTTATACATCACCGTGCACTGATCAACCGATTTTTCTTTCAAGACCTCTCCGTTTTTCGTATTTCTCGATAATTTTTTCTTTCCTCCTCACACCCTCCTCTCCATCGCAATACTATTTGCTGGCAAGCATCGTGAAGGGGTTTCTCTCGGTCGGATCCATCGATCAGCCGATGTTAGTGAAAGAGTTTCACGACGGCGTGAAAATCTTAATGATCGAACGGTATGAGAATCTTTTTAATAGTTCCTTTTTTTCGTGCGTTTCTTCGTTCCGAAAGACGTATGGATCTATGAAATTCTTCCAAAGCAACAGACGTTAGAGCAGGTGCTACGCGAGAAGTCAGTTGCACGAAGAGATGAAATTTCAATCTTGAAATTAATTATTATTATAAATTATTGAAAAGTTCTTCGCAAATTATATAAATTTTGAGAAAATATAATTATATTTCTCTTAAGAGTTCATTGTATCGTTCTACTTTTATTGAGATAACTGAATTAGGTCAGTTAATCTTATCATAAATTTATTTCGTTTTCCAAATATGCGTACACATGGACGTTAATCGACTCGCTATAAAACGTTACCTGATGTCGCGCTAAATGACACGGCTGTCTCATATTTCTCCTACGCGCACACCCTCCAAAAAGCGGGGGAAAAAGTACCAGGGTTAGAACGCGACTAGGAAAAGAACTTTTTATCGCGCCGGAAGTCCTCCTGATCCAACTAACTCTCGAAGGACGACAATCCGTCCGTAACCCTTCTTAGATCTTTTTTCTTTTCTCAAATACGTCCCACATTGTCGTGGGAACATCAGGGAAAGGCGCGAGTGCAAGCGTTTTAAGCGAGGGGCCCAGCGGCAAACCGCTATATTTAAATTTCATCTCTGACGAGGAAAGCTAAAAATGATAAAAGTAGGCGCCTTATGGTGGTACAGGATGGAGGCAGGATTTCACCCTGCCGCTTCACTACGTTATAGTTACTATTGGGATAAAAAATGTAGACTTAATTTGGATAAATCAAACAATTGATAAATTCAAGACTGATAACAAATACATATATTACAGACAAGAAGAAGCGACAGCGACAGTTTATTTTTTATCAAAGACAAACTTACTTAGTCGAACGCAAATTGGATGATCGCATTTTTTTCGAGAACGAATTCTATATGAGGGGGGAGGAATATTTTCGCCGATCGCATAGAACGATAAAGAAACGCTGGTATTTCTGTGAGCAGATTTCGTGATTAGAGAAAGCTTGAAATCCGATAAGATAAAAAAAATCCGTGAAAAGTAACAGAAACTGGTATTTCATGTCGTGATCTTCAGACAGTCAAGAATCGTCAATTTTGCCTTTTGTATATTTTATCGAACACTGATTTGTCAATTATGATGGAGAAAATTTATATTAAAATTGTCTCTCTATTTCTATTTTGTATATCCATCTAACGGAAGGAAAAACGTGAGTGAAGAATATTTGAAATCGTGATATGGAATAGCGATAAGGCTTCCGCAAAAGAAATCGATCGCTCGATGGCGCGACGAGGATAATCAAAGTACCGATCTATCGTTGTCCGCGTGTATCCTGCGCGAGAACCTTGGGGAAAGCCACAGCTGCATCCTTGCACCGCCCCGTAGAGAAGGTAAGGGACAAACATATAATATGATCTAACAGGTCGTACCACCGTGGCTTCGTGCGAATCGCGCAATCTTGATCCACGGATATTCGCATAGTTCTCTTTGCACATTGGCGAACTGCCAGTCGATAAGAACTTGTCATGTTGCTGTTTTAAGCTTCTTTTTTCGTATTGTCTTCATGTCGTCTCTTTCCTCTAATTATATTAAAACGATATATTTCATTATTTATATAATTTGATTTTATTAAACTTTAATATATATTATAATTATCTTATTATTATTATAATTATGTTAAACTTTCTTCAGTTTAATATGATTTCTGTTCAATTCTCATAAATTTCAATATATAGTTGGTGTATGATTTTTAAGTATAGACTGTAGACTGGAATTTGCATTTAATTCGCATATATTTTATTGTTTATCACGTGGTTTTGCCGGAGAAATATACTGTGATATTTACTTGGGAGTTAAAGCTAAATAACCGTGCCGAATAATCGCATCTACTAAAGTAATCAATAATAATGGACTTTATCGGTTATTTGTGCGTTTCGATCGCGCCGTGGCGAATTCACGATCGATCCGGTGAAGGCCGTACGACCGAGGTTGACCACCACTGCGGGCATTCAGCGATTCAGGGTCTGTTGGGCCCTTCTACGATAATTACACGGTACGAGCTGCGAGTCGGCCCAGGAATATATGTTCGATCGGCCGGTTTTTGAATTATTTGAAAAGAGACAGACCCTGGTATAACCGCGATATTATGGTATCGCGATTCCTCCTCCTCAGACCTTCGATCCCTTTTCTTCTTTATTCCTTTATTTTTTCTCATTTTAGCGAATCGCCCGACTCTCCTTTCTTTCCGTCCTCCTGTTTCGTTGGGCGGGTTAGAAAATCACAAAATAAATCGCGAATAAGCACAATTCACAGAAAAATTGGGAACGTATAATAGATGACCATTCTCTTTCAAAAAATCATCAAGAGACTTCTAACACGAATCTGATGGACAAGGTTATTGCAGTTAAAGGATGTCAAGAGCAAAAGCTCAATCATAGTTACAGATACTTCATCAATTTTATAGAAAGATGTAATAGATATTAGAAATACATGTCATTGATTTATAGAGCGGCCGATTAGATTAGATAGTGAGATCACTGATATCAGATGAAAATAAAATTTCATAAGTGACTATATCTTCTAGGCTGATACTTCGTAATGTTTACTACGCGAAAACGGCAGAAAATGATAAAGAGATTATATGATGTACGAATTAGTTACGTGTAAGCGTACGATATTATCATGGTCGTTACCAGCTTTTTATTTTGGCTATCGTTTGTCACTTCGCCATTAAAAACGATGATTTAATGACGATATTTTATTTTTAAAGACATTGAAATTATCTGATCGTATCATAACGGTATTATATTTCAGATTTTGCGAGTTATTTTATGTTACTTGCGCATTTTCTTTTAATACGCAGAATAGCAGTAATTGTAAAATAATTCTTCTAATTTTATATTATTCGACAAAAAGTGTAGCCACGCCGTAATTCTTGTCGCTATAATCCGATATAATTCAAAATAAACGTATGGTCGTTTGGCTTGCAATTAGCTAATCTCCGATCTCGATCACGAAGAAGACTGAAATGCGATTTCGGGCTGCGATCGATTTTAACCCACCGTGCGTTATTACGTGCCCCAGAAAAACAATAGCTGCGAAACGAAACTACATCCGCTCGCGGTTGCGGATGTTATAATTTTGAATTGGCATAATTTTCTGCTGTTAAAGGGAGGCCGGTGCTCGACTTTTCGAATGCGTATTTCGATGATACGAAGAAAGATATAAAAGAATGATTGGTAGATATCTAAGTCGTGTATAAATCTGTGTAAAATGAATGAATGAATATATGTAGGATTGAATTAAAACATTATTTTGACTCATGACTGTAATACGTTTTTAATGTTAAATTTAAATCTCGTTTTGTTTTAAGATTTATTGTACGATATTATATTTTTCTTGTAATTTTTCATATATGGAAAAAAATAATTTTGCTGAAGTATTTAAAAATTTAACTAGATACACACAAATATATATGAAAATAATTTTATTGGGCTATCAAATTAATTATGTAGCACGTTCATTTTAGCAATCAAAGCTAGAATATTAAATTTTTTGCAATATTGCTGATTATGCTTGAGCGGTCTACATTGTTAAATCTATAGTGTCAAATTTAATTTAACGTGAGTCGCCACTGCTCCTACTCAATCATATTATTTTAGACTAAAACAATGGTTATAGTTAACACTATACAGTGTCAAATTGACACGATATAGTGTCAAATTTAACTGTTTTAATAAAAAATAATATATTTAGTAGGACCAGTGGCGACTCACGTTAGATTAAATTTGACACTATAGATTTAACAGTGTACATAACATTTTAATAGTCCAACAAAATTATTTGTAGATCTGTATCTAGCAGAATTTTAATACTTCTGTAATATTTCATATTGTTTAATACATCAGCAAAACCATTCCGCGTATAGAAAGTCTAAAGTGTATGCAAAATGTCGATTTTGCTGTCGAAAGTTGTAGTTAATCATATAGTCAGACAATGAAATCCTTAGCATATCGAGGAAACAAGAGGAAATACGCCGTGCATGTATTAATCAAATTACTTGCTCGTTTTGCAAATTCTTTATCGAAACGTGGGCGCGCTCGTGCTTTCATTGTGTTGCAGAAAAAAATCGTCGAAGTATAGACGTGCGCATACAGATAATGAAACGAAAGAAGGGAGGTAATAAACGAGTGATAGAATAAGAGAGAAAGATGAGAGACGGGGAGAGAAAGAAAGCGAGAGGGAAGAGACAAGATATCGGCATTGGCAAAAGGCATAGGCGCTGGGGCGGCGGAGATCGCAACAAATGACTGTGTTTAAACTTGAACGTGACAAAATTTAAAAATCTCGCCTGCGAGGTGCGGGGTAAAGCCCAGCGTGCCTCCAGGATCGGATTTACAGGCGAGACGAAAGGGGGTGAAAGCGGAAAGGGGACATCGGTCGGGGTGGCGGAGGATAAAGGGTCCCGTCTTGATTCCGCTCTCTCGCTCTTCCTCTCCCGCCTGTATTCCTGCACTCGCGTTTTACTCCGCTCTCTGTGTTTCCTCGTCTCTTTTGCTCTCGTTCCTGTGCACGTGTTTGCACCGCGATACGAATTGTTTTGCTCTCGTTTACGCGAAATTGGCTGTAATTGCGTACGCGCGAGAAGCGGCCGGCGCGACGGGACGGAGGGGACCAGCCCAAAGCGCATTTTACAAATGTCGAGGCAGTGTTTAAGCTATCCTCTTCCATTTCTGGTCCCGTGTTCACGCTCGTGTTGCGCGAATGAATCTCCAGGAATATTTCGACCGTGTCGATGCATGGCTAATGTCTCTCGCTGCGACGTACAAATCGCTCTCGCGCTGTAATCAAAGGCGATATTTTCAGAGAATAATGTCTTTTTTATTGATTCTTTAAAATTGATGTCAATCAATTGATGGTCAATCAATCTGCCTACATGCGTCGTATTTTATTAAAAAGAACTTAAATTTCAACTTTAATTTCAAAATAAGTTATTTGTCCACTTAATCTTTAGTATACATGATAATTTTTCCGGTTCTTTGTTACACACGAATAAATCATATTCTGGGTTAATTTTCATCATTTTTACAAATATACAAAAATTAATAAATGATTCTTACATATATTTTAACATCTTTAGAAAGTATTTGTTCATTTAAAAAATTGTATATAAATGTCATAACTAATTACTTGGTGCTCCTAGTATTTCAGGGAAAAGAAATGCGCAGACCGCAAGTAACCCTCACCTGTTTTGCTCTGAAATCAGTTTGCTCTGAACTACTTAAAAATTTAGTTAAATACAAACCTGAAAATAATTGTATTGGATTATCTAAATAATTACACAGGCTGCTAGAATATCAAAACTTTTTGCAACATGTTTGAGTATCGCCACATAATTATTTTGATGATCCAACATAATTATTTTTAGATGTGTATCTAAATTTTTAAATACTTCCACAAAACTATTCTTTCTATGCAATTGGGTGTACCAAGAGTTAAATATGAGCAATTTTCTTCTCTTGCATTTATGTGACACAGGCTCATAAAGTAACTAGAAAAAGAGATTGGTTGCATTAATTGGAATTCTGATTAAAAATAAACAAATTAAAATTTTTTGGTTGATTATAATTCTGATTGAGATAATCAAAATTCTGACTGATATGATCAATCTTCTGGTTCATTCATTCTCAATCAAAAATTTTTCTCAATGCAGGAGTCAGTTTCCTCGAGTCGCGAGGCAC
This sequence comes from Mycetomoellerius zeteki, assembly GCF_001594055.1. Lineage (NCBI taxonomy): Eukaryota > Metazoa > Arthropoda > Insecta > Hymenoptera > Formicidae > Mycetomoellerius > Mycetomoellerius zeteki. Next base: position 719,403 of record NW_017257000.1, on the reverse strand, counting down.
ATACCGCAAAGACTTACAACAGCAGAAAAATAGTTCGTATGGAAGTCTCTGCGCCGACGAAATGCCACGGCTGGGCAATTAATCATATTTCGAAAATCATTCCGGCCGCGTGGAGCTGGAGATCTGGCCGGAAAGATAGAGTCTCGAGAGCGCCTCGAAACTCCAGAGTCATAGGGAGCCACTATACAAGCGCGGGGTGCTTGACCGAACCAAACTCTTTCTCTTCGACAACTTTTTTTTCCGTCAATACATTCCGCTCCTACGGTGCAAGGGGGAGAAAAATTCGATTCAAACCCTTTCGTTAAAGTCGACGGGCCATCGGCGTGCAGTTGTAAATTTTCTGTCGTTCAAACGATAAATTTCTTTGTCAGAGAGAAATAGGGTATACAAGAGTAGGATTTCCTATATATATATAAATATTTAATTATATTTTTATTTATTTTGAAACAATATTGCTTGTTATTTATTATTAGAATAAATTCTTTTTTATCGGTAATCATAAATACATATTTTAAAAGATAATATCAATAATAGATATATATAATACATAGATGAATATTTTTGGTACCCAGAGATATTCCACAATTCGCAAATGAAGTCAATTACTTTTAG
>NW_017257000.1:715306-718742 GCF_001594055.1 Mycetomoellerius zeteki | reverse complement strand
AAGAGAGAAAAGGGGAGCATTGGGAAGAAGAGGTAGCGGGCAAGGGAGACGGGAGGAAGAAAGAAAGAGGGACTTTCTGTTGTGCGTGATGTATTAGTTTTAAGGCATATGGAGAGCCGCGCGCTCTCGGCCTCGTAGCCATTACAATGCGTCGAGCTCTCGAGTTCGAGATATCTCGAATCGGAGCGCGTTCGATTCATTTAAGAGATAACATCTTTCGTTCGAAATATGAATATTATATTATAAGCGCGGTCGATGCTGGTTTCTCTCTTCTCCATCTCCCTCCCTGTTCCTCACCGCGAGTCTCCATCCCCCTTTTTCCTCTCCCTCGCGTGTCTTTATAAGTCTTTTGCTCCAGTCTGCTCGAACCGCTGCCATCTTCATCTTACTTTTTCTTTCTTTTCATCTTTCACGCTGCCAAAGCGAATGCCTGCATTATAAGAAGAACTGGGCTTCTCGCTGTTCCCTCCGAATCTAATGATCTTCGCGAACGGTCGAGTAATCGATCGACAGGAGAAAAGAGTGCGGGATCAATCCGATGTTTAACCCTTTCATTCTCTCGTAAGCGTGGATGTACATTGCGAAATAATACTATTCTGATATTTGTGGAGTTCTTTTTGTTTTAATATTAGTCTCTTTTGATGGTCAGAGAAAATATACATAATATTTATATAGCAATAAATTGCATATTTAAAGATTTATAAAGAATAATTATTAAAAAGGAAGGAAACTATATATATGTTCTCAAGAAAAAAGAAAATATTAATTTTAAAACAATTCGTATTATCTCATTCACGTTTTCTCATTGTTGGGATAAAAAACACTTTAAATAGCTGTTCCTACATTAATAATCATCGCGAAAAATTGGTGATTAAAGAAAACATTCACATATATAACAATAAATTAAGAATTTATAAAATAAAGAAACGATCAAATAGTAATTTAATAGTAAGATTCCATTGGCAACGTTTAATAATCATCGCGAAAAATTTGTCGACGTCTACCACTCGGCGACGGTTGTCGAAGAAAATTATGACAAGGATAAACGTTATGATATAACGAGATAATGGATACAAGTTCGCGTGTATCAGCCGTGTATCGGCGCGGACGGCGAAAAACGGCGCAAGAAGCGCATCGCGCTCAAGGCGCAAAGTGCCTAGAGAGAGAATCGCAGGATGTAGACGAGATAATAATAATAGACGATCCTGTATTACAAACTATAAACGTCAGGCCGAGTGCGTCTCGATATTTTATTTTCCGCGGGGGTCGCGCGTGTGCGAGCGCAAGAAGAGCCCCGACTTACGGTCCTGACTTTATTTTAAACGTAATGACTTTACCGCAGGCCTTTAAACGACATTCTGATCGTGCACGTATTCCTTCTTATTGTTGCAAGAAGAGGCAGAGAAAGGGAGGGAGAACGAAAGACAGAGGGAATGTTCCGCCGTAACTTCAGCAGTCGAGTCGCGCCGCGTTGGGGCACGAAGAGGGGGCTGAAAGTAGGCGGACGAGTTATTAGAATTTAGATTGAAAATTAGAGATTCTATATTTTCGAACACCCGCTTCATACCGTGTCCGAAGCGCGATTGTAATGTAAATGTTTCTTATTATTGCGTTCTAAATGTCATCAATGATTTTTCGTATGTTTTCCTGATTTCCGAGTTACGCGAGTTTTTCATAAATTTCAAATATAAGTTATGGAATATATTATGCACATAATTATTGTAATACGGAAAAAAGTTAAAGCGTTCAGCCAATGATCATGTCATATTTGAGTTAAATATATTTTTTAAGCAACTTTCTCGATTGCTAATAATGCAATTCAATCTTCTGGAGCTGACGGATCTATTGAATCTTTCAATTATAAATCTCTTTATCAAAAGTATCAAACAATTCAATTTTCTTTATGTTAAGTTTATATTTCTCAATAAACATCAACTAATAGTAACTTAACATCAATGTTATAATTTCGTACTTAATAATGTAGTTTCATACATATGTTACATTACATTTATATCATTGAATGTGAAATTACAACATTGATGTAATACTGTTAGTTGTTTACGGATTAAAATTTTTTGTTTTATACAAGTATGTCATTGTGGTTCCTTGAAATTAATTAATATCTTTTAATTAACATAAATTAAATGGGTTTTACAGATCTAGCGTTAGTAATTACGTTACAGATTTTGGCTCGGTCAGAAAGTCGGTCCAGAGAGTTAAGGAGCGAATAAGTCTACAGGTCTCGATAAATTTGAATTTATTATTTATTATTATTATTAATGCATTCCGCAGGTATGATAATTACTTTTCCTTCACATCCTAGAAATATACGTTGCCTCGAGCTGATCTCGGACTACCAACTCGCTCTCGATCTTCCTGCGAGACAGTCGGAACAGTCGAGGGATCGGCATATACGCGCGGATAAATTACTCTCAAGGTAAATTCTACGGTCGAGAAAATTTCGCTGGCCAAATCAAATACGCGGCCCGGTAATCATTGAAGCTTTATGGCGGTGCGCGCTTGATCGGATTGTGCGCGCGATTCTCGTGTTCTCTCTCTATCTTTCTTTCATTGCGGCTATTAGTAGGAACGGGACCCAGGGCCCTATGATCTTTCGCATAGTGTGGTTTCACGTATCCGTACAAAGTGCACGATTGCGATTGCAAATGTGTCGGTGGGACCAAGCCCGAGTCTCGTATGCATTATTTAGCACACGTACGAGCACATATACGAGTGCGGGAGTGCGTGTACTCGTGCGCACACGACGACAGAATTCGTATTGTCCTCGTACGCGTGGAGCATCGTGTATTGGTGGAGCAAGGGCGATGGAGTGATGGAGGGAAACGGGACCGAAAAAGGGTCCGCGGCCGAGACGAGAGATCGGGCCCCTCTCTCACTCTTTCACTCCTCCTTCCCCACTTGCACCCGCGGCACTCGTTCATTTTTTACTTTCAAAAATCATGACGATGCTCATTTTTCTGACTCGTGAAGAATTCTTCAAACTGACGTGTAACCAAACGTAGCTTTGGGTTTTAGGTGGGCGGGAGATACAGGGGAGCGTGAGGTAGAAGAGGGAACGTCGGGCCCTTCGGGGCCGGAGGCTCGAAATCCTCCACCTATGAGCACGATTACGAGATGTTACTTTCCTCGTCTCTTTCAGCATCCCTCTTCGCTTCATTCCTTGAAATGACGAGCTTTTGTAGAGTTTCACATTCGTATCCCTTATATCTTTCGTATACATCGCTATTACATGTTTATATATTACAAAATTGTGTTAACGAGTCTGTTAATTGAAATAATTAGCAATTAATTGATTAATGATATCCAAAAGTTGGAAGGTAAAACTTCGTCATAACCTCCATTTTATCTTATTAGTTTTAGTAATGGGAATCTTTGTAAAACAGATGGTTCCTTCAGCGTCTCTCTCTATCTCTTT
>NW_017257000.1:648667-715296 GCF_001594055.1 Mycetomoellerius zeteki | reverse complement strand
CCCTGGTAATTCTTGTGGCATTACCGTAGTTATGATTATTTAGGTTTGTTCCTTTTGTTGCGGCTGTAGAATTGAGAGCGGTGCAGGGCCTATTGTCCGATTATTTGAATATCGAACGTACGCGGACGGATGGGAATCGATTCGTGGGGCCTAATGGGGATTACACGGGCAATCTGCCTTTGGGAAGGCTGAAGCCCTTCGTCTCTTTCTCCACAGGTATCTTTCTCCCTGCCTATCGTTTCTTTGAATCCCTGCGAGACATCCTTCCTATCTGATGACGTGAGTGAAAGTTAACAAGTAATTTATGAAATTATCCTACGTGTATTCGTCCTTTTGCTGTAAAAGTGTCATTTGATATTACTTTATGTGTTCTGATTACAAATGTCATCTACTTTGAATGAATGTTACGAATATTATTTATGAATATTTTGATTATCCATTATTTTCTCCGATCTCTACAGAGGAATCGTTAGGTTACCTGGTGAAATTTCTCATACGAGATGCCTGAACGTCGACAGCAAGCACGAAATATCACTCTAATGTGATTAATATAAATTCGCGAGTTAACCTTGGATTTCGGGCACGGCGAGATTCCGTCCGTTCGCGAGTATGAGAAATCACCCTTCGCATTCTCTCCTTTAGAAAAAGCGAGCCTCGTCGAAGCCACCTGACCGTGATGAATCACTTACGTGTCCGGTCTCTGTCCGTGCCTCTTCCCCTAAGCGCCCGCTTGCTCGCGCGCGATATTAAGCGGCGCTATATTTTGCGACGGTTTCCGTCGCAAACTTCTCTCGTTCGCATATAAATAAAGTATCTCCCGTAACTCTCGCACGTATACTCGAAGATTAATTATTCCGTGGAAACATGGCGGACCCTGGCGAAATGGGGGATAGGACCGATAAATAAATAAAAGCCGGTACGCGCTGAATGCCTCGTTATCGCGTTTAAACAATGCTTGCCGAGATGATAAATAACCTGGAACAATGCTGGCCGCGCAGAAGTAGCTCGCAATTACGAGTCAATCAATGCATATTCATATTCGAACGAGCGTTCCTGGAATAGAAAAAACCCTCCCTCGTCTTTTTCTTCATCTTCTGCATTCTCTCTCGTATTCTCCCTGTTTGTGCCGCCGAGTCTGCTGCCCACGCACACTTGCGTATGTTGGGGGAAACACGTGGTAAAAGAAGGTGGAGTGGGCCAGTCGATGGCCCCCGGGAGCGGAAGAAAGAAAGAAAGTAAAAGCAAGAAAGAAGAAGAAGAAGAAGAAGGGATGGTAGAGGATTGGAAGGATTGAGAATCGACGAACGATTCGAGAAACGCAACGGAAAGATTCCATAACGTCTCACAAAGAGAGCAAGCCATCAGGAGAAATTAATAAGCGGTCACCACTGCTAGCCATGAAGGCGTAGAAGAGGAACAGAGAAAAGACAGACGGAGGAGAGAACGAACAACTCGGCGAAAAGGACGAGAAGGAACAGAAAGCAAGAGAAAACAAGCTCCGCGATGACTTGTGTAATTGAAATTCCGAGTGTTCGCTCTATTTTATGAAGTACGTTGACAAACATCTTCGACTATTTTTTCTTTCTTGACTTTTCAAAATTTATTTTACGTTAATGTAAATATACATGGAAGCACAACTTTACTGAAGTATCTAAAAATTTAGATACAAATCTGAAAATAATTTTATTGGACTATCAGAATAGTTACAATACAAATAAAATGCCTATATAAATTTTTGCGGTTGTAAGTAAATTATATATTCATAAGGCGATAAGATATATCACGTAGATATTTGTAGTTCGTACTTCCACACTGAAAGAGACTCAAATCCAGAATCGAAACATTTGCAATTATTAATTAAAATTAACTTTGGTAAGTACATTCCAATTGTTTGCGAATTATATCTTGCCTTATGAATATATAATTTATCATAATAATCACGAAGGCTCATATAGGCATTTACTTGTATCGGATTTATTCTCGAAGAATAAATTATTAATATAATTGATAATCAAATATGTAGAAATCTCAAGCATGAGCAATGCTGCAAAGTTTTGACATTCTAGCAACTAGTTTGTCCTGCATAGTTGTTTTGATAGTCCAATCTATCCAACAAAATTATTTTCAGATCTCTAGCTAAATTTTTAAATGCTTCAGTTAAATCTTTTCCGTGTAAGGATACTTGATTTGATGTTACTTGGAAGAAACTATACTGTTCCTATTAAAATATAAGGTAACACGTTGCTTTGAGAAGTAAAAGAAATAACAGAGAGCGACGAGTTGCGTCGATAAGCCCGTCAATCGTCGTATTTGGAATTTAAGTGGACGAGTATCGGACGGATGAGCGAGATGCGCTGGCGAGGGAGATCGGAGGCCGAAGGGGGTGCCAAGATGGAAGCGAGAGATCCATCGGAACGGACTCGACCAAGCAGTCCGAGGCCTGCGGGGTCCGAGGCATCCTTTAAAATTGGAATAATAATGTTCTTTCATCTCTCTGAACTCGAAACGATGACTCGACGGCTTTCAATATTGTGGGAACAAAAATCGGTTAGGAAGACGTCGGCTGGTTTCTCCTCCCTATTCGTCTTCTTCCTCTTCTTCTTCTTCTCCTTCCTCTTCTTCATCCTCACCTCTCGACGAATAACGAAGCGACAGATAGAGTAGAAAGAATCTCAGCGCGCGAAGGACGACGTTGCGGAGACCGCGTCAAAGTTGAAAGATAACCGGATAAAAGTCGCTTTTGTTCGAATTTACAAAGATCGGTTACACGCTTGTATATACGTGTGCGAGACGAAGATGAGGAAAAACAAGAAAGCAGGCTGCGCGGGGTTGAATAAACCGAGATTCTTCGGGGAACGAAAAATGAATCTGAAATTGGAGAACTGCGAATTAATCTGTTTATTTTGAAAGCGGTATAAGTCCAGTTTTGAAACATCACAAATTTCAATAGAATTTCGTGCGCTGTATTATTTTTGGTTATTATTCCTGTATTATAACTTCCAAATTTAAATCTTGAGTATCCCGAGAATATTTTTTACAACGCGCTTTGTCACCATTACGTCGTAAATAGTTGGAATAATCTGAATTAGAATCTGATTTGGACTTAATGAGCTGAATTACGATGACGTCCTGATAAATTCGCGATACGATAAATTATAATAAAGACAAACCCTATGATTCATTACAGACTCGACGTTCGTTCAGCACTGCATAACAGTAATTACACCGGCGAGCAAGACACAATTAAAAAACAAAACGCGATGGAGTCGCGGACCAGGGAAGGAAAGACGCGATTTATAATTAATAGGAGTGTATGGTTGAGCGATGAAGGAAGAGACAGAAAGGAGGAGAGAAAGAGAGGGGGGGAGGCAACTTCCATACACACAGAAGTGCACTAAAGGAAGACAGAAGAGCGAAGGAAAAAATGACGCGAGTCATCCTACGGAGCATTAGATTGAGCTTGATTACGAGTAATTATTCGTATGGTTCGGTTTCGTACGTTCTTATAACGTTCCGTAACGAGGTCGGCGATCTTTGATCATCGCCTTCGATCGAGATGTATATCGTCAGATATGCGACTACGTGCCAACCTTAAAGATCGATTATCGTATCCGCGCGTCTCGGTCTTCGCTCCTTTTGGGAAAGGTTGCAATTGATCGCACGCGCGATCAGCATGAATGTCTCGATCGAAAAAATCATCATAGCCTCTCCTCGCTTCTTTCTTTCATGACAGATTTTCTCATTCCCAATCACTGCTCGTCCGCGAGATCGAATACCGATCGCCGTCGATCGGATCGCGCGAAGCAGCCTCTCTTTCCGCGACTGACACTTGGTACATAATCGATGGTAAATTTGCAAGAAGCGAACGTTTGCGGAAAAAAGATCGGCAATCGCCTTCGGTGATTTCGACATTCTCTCCCCCTCCTCTCCGCCTAGTCCTCTCTTCGTTCGCATATCCCGAGGCGACGCGCGATGAATAACGAACTTCTTTTCCACGCCTCCGAAATGCTGGTGATTAGCAATGAAATATCGATTTTCGGATACGAAGAAATTACCAGGCAGGTCCTCGGCGGCAGAAATGGAGCGCGAGGCGATTGTACTCGATACGTGCATCTCAGAGGCGCGACGAAACATCAGTTGGAGTATTAATTATATATCGTGCCAATGATAGTTATCAAAAGTACCGTAATAAGAAATGTTTTGCTGTTGACGTATACTGATATATTTCATTACGATGTTCAAAGATGGCTTAATGTTTGTGTCATTCAATAGGAATTCTTTAAAGCTCTCGGCTGTCAATGAAATTATTTGATTGCATAGCTTGATATTAGTTGAATCAAATGTGTAATTTTGCCAAATGTGTATCTAAATGCAGATAGGTAGGTGATAAATATATAGACATTATATTCTGTTTGTCATCATATTATTACAACTTATAAAAAAATAATTAGGGGGGAAAAATAGTTTAAAATAAAGATAAGTAGATATCTATCAAATATACAAGTATGAAAAAGATATATATATATATATATCAATTACTGATTTATTATTATTACGAAATTATTGAGGTCATACCTATAAAGTTTGTCGAGAAAAAGAAAGAACCATTTAATTTTTTCAGTGACTGGGAAATTATTAAAATTATTTTTTCATTGTATATGATTATACATACCTATATTTTTTTTAATACAGCTCTTAAAATTTAAGTGTCTTCTTTATTCATCAAACAATCAAAGAGGAAAGATTTCTAAACGAAACGCGATTTGCTGACGGAGTCGGCAGTTAGTCGGCGAAAAACGGCGCGGTGAGAAACCGATTTGAGAACCAGTCGCGAACAATTAAACGTCGCGAAAGGAGCAAAACGGGAGTAAAGAACACGGAGGAGGAAGAGGAAGAAAAGGAGTGGAAGGCGGGTAGAGAGGAGCCGCGTTTTGTGGGAGAAGTAGAGGAGGACGAGGAGCCAAACGAAGAAGGGGGAAGAAAGGAGTCGAAGGGCGGCCAGTCGAAAGTCCGGGAGGGAGAAAAAAAGGATGAAAATCGCGGTTGTAAAATCCACGCGGGTTGCACCAAACGCAATTAACCGCTAAACCCGAATCCCCATAGGAGCTCGGGATGGCGTATATAGGTGGAGAGCTTGAAGAAGGGAACGTGGTGGCGGGAGGAGGATAGAGAAAAGAATTGTGGATGAGGAAGAAAGAAAGAAGGAAAGAAGAGAAACGGAGAAGAAAGAAGGAAGTGAGATGGATGAAGAGAAAGAAAGAAAGAAAGATAGAGAGGGCGAAAAAGAGAAAGAGGGAATCTGGCCCTCTTCCGACGACTGCTTTCGGTTTGGCCAGCCTTGCCAGCCCTTAGGGCTCCAGACGGAACGCTTTTAAAATTTATTGACAATCATAAATTTCGAAAATAAAACCTTATATTCCCGCATGCGCGCGCGCGCCCGCGCGTTTCGTCGGTGCACACACCATCGCGGATTTCACACGCACATGGGCCCGATTGCATAGGTGTGCCAGGTTTGCGACTCTCGCGGAGGCTGCGTACATGGCTGCAGAAAAGGTTTCGCAGACGCGAACAGCCTCTTTGCTCTCTTTCCTCGTCTCTCCGCGGCTCACCGTGGCTCTCCGCGGCTCACCATCGTCGGGTAGCAGTCTGGAATCGTTTTCTCTCGAGTTGCTCCTTTTGCGGGGTGCTCGAAACAAAAGAATTCGTTACGAATTTGCCTCCCCCTCTTTCCGATCCTTCTTTCGTGCCCTCTCTCTCATTTCAAGCCGATCAGACTCGCGTGTATCGTAATTCCGAACGCGCTCCGCACGGTAGCACTCACAATTTATGCATTTTTGCTGAAGATACTGAAAAAATGAATCGCATTGTCACGCTATGACTCTTCGTAGTAGTAAAGTAAAAAACCATGTTGGGACAAATTTACAATTTTTTTTTCGTTAAAGTTATGTATTTAACCAGTCACTGAAAAAATTAAATGGTTTCTTCTTTCCTCAACAAACATCATATCGGTAATACTTTTTTCTATTTATACTTTTTGCGTTTTTATTTTATGTCTATCTTTTAAATTATTTTTCCTAATTAATTTTTTTTATCCTTACTAAATTCTCTTATTCTCATATTCGTATTTAATAGGTATATATTTTCTTATGTTATTTTATTATTTTATGTTTTCTTAGTTATTATAGTGAAACGATTTCCCGATTATATTCCCATTCGACTATGTATCTTCATGTTATTTGTGTATGTCGTCGTGGAATGCGATATAATTTCTGCGTCCGCGATGAGTAGATACGGAATGACGTTCGCGTGGCACGTCTGGAGTCCGTCGATCGTCGTCAATGCCAGCGAGAACCACGCGGTACGTCCAACATATCGACAAAGAAGAGACGCGCAGTGACGTCTCTCATGTTTGAGGCTCGTCTCTCCGGATTGTTACTCGCGGGCGTCGTTCTACGTGCCGGATAGATTTTTAAACAAATCGAATTCCAGGCCTGGCAGGACCTCTTGTAAATATCGCCGTTTCTCTTCGTAAGCAGAAGGCAGAGAGTCGTGGCGAACCGCGGATATAGCGGGGCGAGACGCGGCGAGACGAGGCGAGGAGACAGCTCCGGAGATTGACGGAGGATGAAGGGGGGACGCAGAGGTTTATTATGCTAGCAAGCAAATTACGATCGAAATGACTCGCGCAGCCAAGCGAAGTGACTAATTGATTAGGTCCGTCGACGATACGCGCGCGCGCGCACGCTCAGTCGCGTCGATCGAAACTGGTTCTGGTTTCTCTCTTTGTGTACTTCTGAAATGAGATTATACTTTCGTACGGTAGTTATTGTGTCGTATCGCGAATTACGACGGTAATGCCGGAGAGAATGTTGGGGAGACTGAGATCAAGGCCGTATAGCATGCGGCCACGAAAACAACGAGGAAAATGAGCAGTTGCCTTGCTTATATAGATTTCTGCTTAACGATCGCGAGAACTACCTTACGTTTGATAGAATCGGTCGTAGAATCGGTCACAAAAAATTTTTATGTCCGTAATGATCAGTTTCATCAACATTGATTAGTTTCTACTGTAATTTATCTCTTATGTACGCTGTTAATTCAATATTCTAATTGTCGATACATCTCTAAAACTGCAATAAATACGTGACTGTTTCTCGCTCGGAATGAATGATTCCTGAGAAACAGAACGTTCTATATGATAGCACTAATGTGTTCCAGCATATTGCATAAAATTCTCGCGTATCCCACTGCGAGAAATGCCGTCTTTTATCGTTCTTCATCGTCGAGTATTCGTGATACGCAATTTCTGGTCGTGTCAGAAATTACGTTAATCCATGAAAGATCTTAGAGTCGAAGGAGCGGGTCGCTGTGCTGAGCCAAAGTAGAAGTACGGACGATGGCATGAAAAGAAGGGGCGAATTCATCATCGGTCCAAGTCGGGAATTATAACGGAGCGATTCATCACGAGAGGCCACCGATCCGTCATGCCGATCCACGCGTGCGAGGCAGTTTTTGAATATCCTGCGGACGTATATCTGTATATCTTGGTTAACCCATGTAATATCCAGGGAGGTTTTTCAGCCACGACCTTGAGTGGTCCCTGAACGTGTAAGTCACGAGGATCGTTGCTGGATATCTTGTGTGTGAAACGAGAGTTCATTCCTTCGTGAAATACATGCGAGATGCATATCATTTCTTGAATTTTTGTTTGCTGTAAACTACGATTGAATTTCGCAAAAATATATTTGATGAATGTTTTAAAAGATGTTACTTTTATTGCAAATGTAAATAAAATTAAGTTTTTAGATTTTTAGGAATATTTAGAAAAATTTGTTGTGTGTATGAATAAATTTTATAGTGGGAAAGATTGATTTTGTTGAAAGATTTAAGACTTTTCTTACAGACTTGAAAATAATTTTATTGAGAGATATTAAAATAATTATGTTGGAAACTAAGGAATGATGAGCAATGTTACAAAAAATTTGATATACCAGCTTAAGTTTCCAATAAAATTATTTTGATGATTCAGCAAAATTATTTTCAGACCTGTATCCAGCAAAATTTTAGATCTTTCAGCAAAATTGTTCTTTCCATGTAAGAACATGCACAAATTCCAATTAAAATTTTGAAAGCGTACAGCAATAAAATGAAGAGATTAATTAAACGTAATGTATAGCACGATGTGACACAGTTAACGCTCATGACGGTATATAAATTAAATCATTACGACCATCGAGGCGTTGCGGTAGGCATCGATAACGAGTAAGTAACGTTAAATATACTTCGGGTGCAACGTTTAATTCGAAATTGCGGCAGTGAAATAATTGCGCGATCGACTCTCGATCATAAAAGAGTGATATTTATTGCACCCTCCTCATCGGATTTCTTGTTCCTTCACACACGACGACCGATTGAAACAGGCGACGTTATCCATCGCGAGGAAGGCGTACAGCGCGCAGCTCGAATACGCGTTTCGCGTCCGTACCAGGAAACGGAAGTGACGTCACGCACGTTTGTTGGAAGTGTTTATTTGCCCCGAGTGTATAACCGAGATCTGTCGTATTCTATGAACGACTCGCTGAAATATCTCGCCGAGTCCATCTACCGACGAATGACGATCGCTCGAGAGATCGGCCCTTCGTTTTAAACGAATGTCTTAACGTCGTTATTTGCTTCTACTTCAAACGTAGACAAAGATTGTCATTACGATTAGAAAAGTACGATATCTTACATGGATCTTCTTTAATCTTTACATCAGGACGGGAAAATCATTATAGCATTGAAATAGTGTTATATTTTGAAGCAAAGAATATTATGAATAACAATGAATTAAAACAAATCTCATTCAGGAAACAATTCTTTTCAAAGAAAAACTGTAAGATTTTTAAAATAGACCCTCTAATGCTCATTTTCACTAATGTAGATTAACTTTAATCTCGGTTCATCAACTTATTCTTCATCTTTTTCTAGTTTTAAAAATTATATAAATTGAACCGAGATTAAAGTTAATTTACGTTGATGGAAACGAGCATAAGAGTTAATTTTGATGGTTGAACGCGCGGATCTGCATTCGCAGAAAAAGACGTAGTAGTAGCAACTGTAAAGATGACAACTACACAAATTTTATGTGTAGAATTAATATGGTTGAAGAATTTATTTTATAGTTATTGTAATTATAAAATATACTTTATATACGAAACTATAGATTTGTATATACATTAATTCTAAGACTAAAACATCTAAAACTTATATAGTTGTTACCTTTATCGGTGCATTATGTTTTTCTCTGAATGTGACTGCAACAGTATTATCTGCTGATATGTTTTATAATTACATTAAATGTGATTTAAAAAATGACTATTGTCCAGTTTACTAACATCAAATAACCTCATATGTCATAATTTTTCAAGCATGCTAAATGGATTCATCAGATTGCCGAATAGGTTCTTTGTCCGTATGAATTGATCTTGCGAATATAATCACCTTTTCGAATGCAAGGGAATGAACGCGTGTTACGGTGTCTCTCGCCTGTTGAATACTTTGAGAGGAGTCGAATGACATTTCAAACTGACGGAGGTCCATTCACGGAACGTACGTGCTTTTCTGGACAGTATTAAGTAAGTAGACCAACGTGAAAAAAAATTCGCGCTATCGCTAGAGCAGTTTTGTAAAACTTCCGAAAGTTATGTGTCACCGAATCCATATAAGATACGGTAAATATTCTTTATCGGATCCTTTCTTGGTATTACTTTCAATAACGTCGCATTCGATGATTTAATATCGCACAATGATTTACTAATAGTGCGTGGTAATAGCGTATGGTTGAATTTCCTTTTCCGAGAAGGCAGAGATGATAGCAGGATCTGATATTCAATCGATCTAATATTCTTTCTTCAACGTGACGAGAGAATGATCTGATATTTAATCGTCTCGTTCCAAGCTAAACTGATTTAAATAGCCTATCTGTTTTTTTAACAAGACAATAAAAGCTCATTGTTCTTCTTTTCATACGGCTTGTACATTTATAATTTGCTTGCTTTGAAAATTTAGAGAAAGTACAGTTTTCTTTCTTGATACATGAAAAGAACTATTTTGCTGAAGTATCTAAAAGCTTATATAAATATAGAACTGAAAATAAATTTTATTTGGACCATCAGATAATTGAACGCTTAAACTGATTGCTAGAATGTTAAAGCCTTTGGTAACACTACGCTTAAGCGTTCTACGTAATTATTTGATGGTCCGACAAAATTATTTTCAGATCTGTATTTACATGGAAAGAACAGTTTTGCAAATGTATCTAAAAAATTAGTTATAGATACAGATCTAAAAATAATTTCGTCGGACTATTATTATAAAATAATTATGTAGAACGCTCAAGCTAAATCAAATTTTTTGCAGCATTATTCATCATATTTGAGTTTGCTATATAATTATTTTAATGCTCCAACAAAATTATTTTCTGTATCTATAGCTAAATTTTTAGATATTCCAGCAAAATCTTCTTTTAGTATAGTTACATTTTTAGGTACTTTAGCAAAACTGTTCTTTTCATACTTGTCATACTATATGTATCCCTGATGTTAGGATGCATTTTCTTCTTTTCCTCGTCCTCTTTAAAATATTCGATGGCTTTCGTATATCACTGACCTCTTCCACCCTCTCTAATTGACCACGATTCGCGATCTTATATTCACGCGGGAAAGAAGATCAGGGGATAGAAGGGAGAAACAGAAGGAAACGGAAGGGAGCGGTCTTAGGCAGGGCGGGCGCGATTTTTGAAATTTCAAATCCGGATTTGCGTTGCAGATGTGGTGGGCCCGGGCAATGTCGCGGTCGCGGAGTATAATGTTTTCCTCTCAATTAAGCCTTAATTAAGTTAAAATTAACATCGTGGAGCTCTCCCGCCTTCCCCCACGTGTCCTCCGTAAGCACCCACCTCGAGTCTTCTCTCCAGCTTTGGGTGGCCTGAACAGTGGTACAGCTGCCGCCAAAACTTTCCGATCTAACTTGTTGAGCTGCATGATTCTTTCAAGTTTGAGATAATCATGAATCTGACTATATCGATAATTCAATTTTTCAAATAAATATTTATTATATTCTTACGAAGGTAAAGTTGCTTGTATTTACATGTGCAGAATAAATTTCTATCACATTTTGAAAAATTTATCTATTATATTTCGCAATCATATCCTCGACTGAATTTATAGTCAGTAGCTTTAATATCATGAATATTTTTATTTATTTTGTTTAATGGTATTGTTTTAATTAATTACTATGGTACATTAATATATTACAATTATATAGCTCAAACGAAGATAGGTATTTTCTTTCCTCTTCCTCTCTCCACTGCTGTTCGCGAGATTGAAACTCTTGTACAAGAATGTACGAGCCGGTGGCTAGCACCACCGCGAAGGTGTCCACCATCACCGGCGCGTACGTGTGGTATGGGTTATACTGGGAATCGAAAGCCTTTCAGATAAACCAGCCTTCATTAGGACGAGGATGATCGGACAACCTGATGCCCGGGCGTTGCTGCTGTTGCTGCCGTTGGTACTTCTGCCTTTGCTGATGCTTGCAGGGTCTGCCTATCGGTAGTGTGACCACGACGACGACGACGACGACGACGACGACGACGTAGATGAGGATTGACCGTGGCATAAGGCCACTGGAGGAACGAGAGAGGATGAGACTCACGTGTCCCCCGTGTGTGTCCCGATTCTGTGTCGTAAATGCCCCTGTGCGTTTGTACCCACCATGAGCCCTGTGTTGCCAGAGGGATTATGCTAAAGGACACACGTACAACCACGGGGGACTCACGTTTAGAATCGGGAAGAGTCGTATCACGCTGTATCGCTGAGAAACTGTTAGATGCCACAAATCAGATATACCGAAATTTTGAAAATTACGCAGAATCCAAAATGGATTAGTGTTTAAGTAGCGCGATGAATCGTATAATATGACAATACGAAATCGATATTACCACGGCAAGTATGCAATATACATGCAGCAGCTGCCGACGCCCGTATGCAAAATCATAGATGACGGATCACTCATCATCCATCATTGGAGCTACGCGGAATGTAATACCTGTTAAACCTAATTTACTCTAATGAAATACAAATCTGTGTACATTATACAGTGTAGTTTACACATCGGAAGGCGTATCATTTACATTGATCAATTCTAAACGGTGTTTAATATGAACCTAGAATAATTGGTCCAAGACGATTTCAATATCAAGTATTATTAGGCTACATAATCCATTATACGCGAGTGGAATTATTTCAACACAGATCTTTATAGAACACAGTCATAATCGTCAGTACACAGGATTGGGTCATTTATGTCCTGCGCGTTTCTTTTCTTTGAAGTATAACTAGGAGCACCTGACTAAATAATGATCTCTGTCCTTTTTTTTTTAAATACTCAACTTTACAAATACTTTCTTAGGATGTTAAATAGTATGTAATATAAAAATCATTTAATACTTTTTGTATACTTCACTGTTAAATTTATAATGTCAAATTATCCGATTTGAGTTATTTTTCATCATTTCTATGGACTGCTTCTTCCTACTTAATAAGTTAATTTAAAACAATAGAGATAAACAATTTAAATCAAGAAAATGTGTTAAATTTAATTCAAATTTAATTTATTATTTACTAAACTTTAATATGGACGCGAATTGTTTTTGTTTTGAAACTAACAGAAATACATTGATTTATATATTAAAAATAACATAACAAAATATTATTTAATCCAAAGAGATTGGGTTATCATTGCTTCTTTGACATCTAACAGTATTGTAAAAGTGATAAAGATTAACCTAAGTCACGCGTCTATCATGTACAGTAAAGGAGCGAAAAATTAACATGTGTGCTAGGAATAATATAATAAGGATGTCGTCATGACCTTATTTATTACTTAGAAGTTCATTTAAATGAAGTTATGATGATGTTCTATTATTATCGATTCTGTGTTCTACCTGGGGAGCGACCGACGAATCTTTCTTTGTTGATATTTTCCGCAATCGATGTGCAAACGTATTGGAACAAGGAGAGGCCGAGTCCTGGTCACGTGTGGTTGGACGTAGTACGGTGAGTAATGGCGCGTACGACGAAAGGCGGTGGAGAAGAGGCCGAAGAGGGGTAGGTCGCAGACTAGGGCAAACGATTTTCCCGCGAACGTCTCCGTTCTCCTTAACGACGGGAGCGAGATAGATTTTCAGAACGATTATACAGGGCACGGCGCACTGCGCGAGGCAATTTCCTCCCGCGCTACACTGTCCTCGTCTTCATCGTCGTTGTCGTCGTCGCAAAAAGGCAGCTTCGCCTCTCCGATTTTTATTCGATCCGCGCACGTAATTCTATTGTTTTCACGGACTATTAAGTTTCCGGTAATGGCTCGCTTCCGGTTAAGCGGGAAGGCAAGCAGTCCTCGTGGGCAAGCGAAGAACGGTCTCCTCGAATGCAGGAAAGGGCGCGCCCGAGCCTAATTCGGGCTTTAAAAGATTAAGGCGAGGCGCATGCCCCCAGTACGACTTCTTCAACCTCCATTTCTATCGCGACCTCCCGTTCCACCTTTACCCTCGTGCTGCACGCCGACCGCGCGGTTGGTCGGCTCGTTTATTCGGTAACGAACGCTTATTTCGCTTCCTTTCTCACGTCGTTTATCGTGTTTCTCGTATACAGCCACGTAAAAGTACTCTTCTCGATAAATATACCTTTCTTTTTTCCGGACGATTAATATTTTTAATTCACGTTTCTCTAAGAGCTCCCCTTTAAGACGGTGTCACACTACGCATTGCACGAAGTATTGCACATTAGAAGTTAGAGTTCGACCAGTCAAATAATTTTAATTAGTTTCGTTCTGGTTGTTTAAATTCTAATTTTCAATTCGCAATCCTCAATTTCCAATGGGTAGTGTGACACGGGCTTTAGAGCATGAACATAATGAATTATGATCATCAGGCAATAATCAGCGAATTATTTCTATAGTATTTCTATAAAATGATCCTATTAATCATATTAATTATATGTAAAATCGTATTATGTAATCATATTATAATGTAAATATATTTTTAATAATGAATTCATCGGAATCGTTATAGTAATAGATAAAATATTTAAGAAAAATAAATATATGTTTATTAAAACTCATCCATTGCTACTAATTTTAATATTCTTTTTTTTATTATTGGTTTTTTTATTAGATATTATAATTTTATTATAAATCAGTGAATCTCAGAAAATATTACTCTTCAATATATGCCAAAATATTTATTTTGTACATGTTAAATATGAATCAAATTAACTCTTGATACACGATAATTTTTCAGATCATTGCTACACAGATCTGGATTAATTTTCACAACCTTTACAAGTAAACAAAAATTATTTAAGCGTGTTTCTTAAATGTACTTCAACATCTTTAGACACTATTTGTAGAGTTATGCATTTAAAAAAAGAAGAGGATGGAGAAGAAACCATTATTTAACCAGGTGCTTCTAGTATTTCAAAGAAAAGAAATGCACACGAATGACCCAATCATATGTATTAAGAGTAAATAACAGTTTCCATCAGTAATATTGTCGATACATGCAATGATACTTTGTTACATTATTTGTCAGTAACATTGTTGAGAATTTATTAAAAAAAAAACCATTCTTCATTATCTCTTTATTGAAGGACATCTATCCGTGCATTAGTAATTCAAATATAATTTTCTGGCGAGCGTATAATCCGATTTGTCTATCTTCTTATGGACTTTGAGCACGTTCAGTTTAACTGTGAAATGTCATTTGCTTAATCAACCGTCTTACTCTTTATTGAGGATTTCAATTTTCTGTTAGGTGATTATTGCTTCGTTCAAAGTGACGTTCACAGTCATTAATATAATATTATATTATTGCAAAATTGTTTTAATCATTTAATTCTTTAAAAAATACCAAACAAGAAAGAAATACAAATTAGTTACCATTAACTAATATTGATGTAGCAATTATGAGGTTGACGTCCAATATAAGTTCAGTATAAAGATCGATTTTTTGCAATACTGAAATTGCTAATACACTACATACGAAATAGCGTCATATCCTGAAGGTAGAGGAACGAGAGCGTGGTCTAACGCACCGTTGTCTTCGCGTCGAAGCGTGCACGTCGCGTTTTGTGTACGTAAAAGCACGAGCCGCAGAGAAGCGGAGGAGAGAGTAATAAAGAAAGAGAAGAGATACCAGGACAGTGAGCGAGAAGGAGAAATTTGGTGAAGGAGAGGCACGCGGGAGAAGGAGAGGAGAGGGGTCCAGAGAGGGAGCGAGCGTCCTCGTGAGGCCCTCGAGGTTGGTCGGAGGTGACTCCGCCTCGCGTCCGCCTCCAGTGCCCGATTGGATGGCAAATTCTCCCGCCTCGAGGCTCATTTGTTTATTAATGTTGTAATCACCCGCGTGATCCTCTTTTGTCCCGCCGTTCCTCCGTCTCCGCCGTCCGCGCCGTCTCTTGTCCCGCGGAATGCGACCAGTTTCGTCTCGCTTCTTGCAAAGCTCCTCGTCCTTCGAGGCGCGCCTGTCCCTCCTCGCGTATGTGCGCGAGAGTGAATGAGAGAAAAAGGGAGAGAAGGAGAAAGAGAGAGAGAGAGAGAGAGAGAGAGAAGCGTTCTCTTACGAGAGAGCTCGTTCTTCTCGTCTTCTCGCCCTTCGTTTCTACCCTTTCTTTCTCCTCCTTTCTCTCATTCCTTTATCGGGAGACTCATACAGCTGTCTCTTTTTCTTTCTTTCTCGATCTTTTCCTCCCGCGTTCTCCGCGGTGTTATCGCTCACGGGTCTCTCCTCGGTCTCGCTCATTTTACTCCTCTCCCTTGGCGGAGGAGCTTCTTTCTCGGTGGTTTTCGTATTCCGCGTTGTTCTTTTTCTTTTCCTTCCTTCCGTCCTCTTATTCTCTCGCGGGTGGCTCCTTTTCTATTCGAGTTCACACCAGAGAGAGAGTATTTCTCCCCCTCGGCCACCGTCTCCACCATACTGTACCCCCTTCTCCCTTTTTTCCTCGTCCTTTTTTGTCCCTGTCGATCGCGGTGTGTTCTGCACTCTTCGAATTTAAACGCGGGTCGCACCGGTGTCTTGTATCGCCTTCGTAAATGAACGAGAGGCATGCCTTCGTTTTATTGCGGCGCGGCGATTGCTATTAAAAGCCTCGTTTTATTCACTTTCGTTAGTACGCGCGCGCTTTCGGCCGCCGTGTTTTTGTCACGGGGATTAATAGCCCTGGTGTGACGTTTTGTGTCGCTCGCGGGTGCAAAGTGGCGTACTATGCATCTCGATCAAGGATCAGTATCCTTCGGAGACAGAGGGCGGAGAACGGAAATGTATTTAAAAAAAAGAGCGACGGAAACGCGTCGACTAAAATCGCCTCAGTGGGTCAGAATCGAGCTCCTTCGGTTTTCTTCTCATTTTTTTTAAGCTTTCCACCGCGAACGTGCGCGCGCTTTCCGAAATGCGACGCGCTGTTTGTTTGAACTGTCGCGGTGCGTGACGAGGCAGGAAACGTTTCGGAAATCGACGTTCGTCCGCATTTACTCGCTGGCCTGACATTTGAAATCCAAGACACATCGTCGTCCAGGACGATATCTCGCAACATGAAACCAACTTTATATAGCGTTGATATCTAGTGGATATTCTTAGATGTTCATTGGAACGTCTCAATCGTTGATATCTCGTGAGATATTGAGATTTTGTATTTTTTATTAATTTATTAATTCACTAATTAATGAATTGATACACATTATTGATTGTATTGACTTTTGTAACTCTTCCAATCTATTGATATTTTGAATGTTACATAATTTTAATCGGCGTCGTTATATTCAAAAACTTTCGTATATTATTATTTTGCATATGTATTTGTTAGATTTTTTTTATAGCTGTTACGATAATTTTATTAAATCGAAACATACCGCTTGTTTAATTACATTAAATATATATACTTACGTTTTATTAATTTGACATCTTTATTTACTTGTTTATTTTGATCTTTTAAACCTTATATTTGTATTTTAATACAAGCCACTTTACACACACATTTATTTACTAATTTATTCAGTACCAAAAATATTAATTTTTAAATCGTTTTTTATATAGTATCTATGACGTTTAAGAGAAAAATATACGATTTTTAAAAATATCCTGTATAAGCTTTACATGTCATCAATACGAATTAGACTGTAAGATTAAAAAAGAAGTTGCGCAGTTTTTATTTTTCGATGAGGATGCGTTCGACTTCCACGATACTCTTTTTAGCGTCGATCAATTAGCCAATCAGGAATTAATGGACGTGCGTGAAATCGGATTTCATGTGAAGATACCTCGTCTTTGGATCAAAGGCAACGACAAAATAGGAATAATTTTGCCGTGACGATGCGGGAAACACGCTGAAATTCGAGTGTTTTTAATTCACTGAAATCCAAAACGCGAAGGTATCTCGGCGCGTCATGATCGATCGTTTCTTGTCGGCCGTTCTTCGGCTTGCGTCGATCGGTGATCGATTTTTACGATTCGAAGATGCGATTAACATCGTCCGCGAATTCATAGTCGTCCGAGCGTCTATTATCGCCGTGTCAGCGCGGCGAGATCGTCGAGTCGACGGCATTCTTCGGGTCGTGCCGCCGGTTATTACCCGGCGTGTAACCCATTGTGCTCTTTCTTTTTCATCGAAAGTAATGAGCCACCGAGGCACGTGGTCATTAACACATTCGAATCATAATTAACTGAAAGTGTGCGCGAGCGGCTGTTCGGATTATTCCGCGATCTCCTACCGAGTCAATGAATCTACTACTTTATTCAAATAAACCAAGCGCTCTTTTGATATTAGGAATAAAATTAGATACCTCGCTATTGTCTTTAGTTTCTAAAAAACCTAAACTGAAGGAATTTTAGCAGTTTCATAAAAGTTATTTCAAAATAGACAGCTACGAGATTGCTTCTCCTGATCAGTACATGGATAGCTTGTTTTTCATGATTACCAGGCAACTAATTACTTTGCTTGAATTATTACTCTTCATAAGTTGTAATTTTTAAACGGCGTTTAACCTTCCTGCTGCATGAATGAATATACTAAATATGTTCTAAAAGAATAATTAAAATTTTTTAATGTAACAAAGAAAATTGAATATTGTTTGATAAGAGATTTATAATTAATAGATCCACCGTCAGCTCCGGAAGGTTAAGACAAATTCTCAAATGAGCACAGAACATTCCATCAACATTACAATGTTATTGTAATGTTGCTGAAACTTGCTGAATATTGCTGCTGGAATATTCTATGCTGTATAAGGACATGTTATTATTATTATTTATAACGATATAGAGTAATGATGTAATGATATGGGATACTCCATTTTATTATTATCGATCGTTAATTACATTCTTGACGAGTTTGTATTCTATTATACATTCCCCAAGCGCGCAGGAGTTACAGAATGTTACAGCTACTGCATATTACAGAAACGCATATTCGTCGGTGAAGTTTCCGTCTCTTTGCGCGGTGACGACGTGTCCCAAATGTAGAATTCCACGATGCGAAGAAAGGCGTGGCTGCGCCGCGCTTCGTTGTTATTCCGAAATGACGAATCATAATGTATAATGTCCGTGCCTTTTTCGCCGTAGACGTGTTGGTGCACGTAGGTGCACCTGTCCGTGAAGTCGTGCTTCATGGTAAGCGATATACGCTCCCTGCCTCTCCTCTGCGAACCCTTCCTGCGTGCATTTCCATCCTTGGTCGTCTTCTTTCTCCTCCTGCTTCTCGTCACTCTTCCTTCCGCCCGCGCGGACCCTCACCATCGGTCCCTGGTATCAGCCGACTAGTATGTACACGGCTTATTCAAATGAACCCGAGGATTGTCCGATGTATCTCTCGGGAGACTAACTGGATTCTCAAAATTAAAAAGAGGAGATCGAGAAGCCCGCGTACGTCACGGACCTACCGAAACCCACGGATTCACGGACGGAGGATTGCGCTTCACGGACTTTGGATGCTCTTGTTTCTTTTCTGTGTGCTCCAATCCATCCTCGCTCGCACGTTCTTCTTCGTCTTCGTTAATGCTCGCTTCGTCATCGTATCCGCTCGCGTTTGTATCTCTAGTATTCGGTCCCGCTTCGCCGGCTCGCCTTACTCTCGTTTCTCGCCGACTAGACGAAAATTGTAAAGGTGCGGCGCATTGAGAAGCACAATGTGAAAGATAATTGTAATCTATCCATAATAAAATAAAATATTAATTTTAAATTATCATGTTATGTTTAAATAATTATAAAAATATATAGATCCATATTCTTTACACGTTTTACGGTATTTAAAATGCTCATTAGTATCAGTATTATTAAATTGCTTTGTGATACTACAGCATTAGTTTCAAAATGAACTATGTTTGACTGATAAATAATCGACGTGCAATTTGCATGAACTGAAAATTGTAAATTTCACGCATAAATATTATTAGGCACTAAGGCCCAGTTCCAGAACTCACGGTTAACTCTTAACCGAGGTTTAACTTGTTTCTCATCTCTTTCCAATTCTAGAATTGGAAAGAGACAATGAATAAGTTGAACCTCGATTAAGAGTTAACCATGAGTTGTGAAACTGGGCCTAAGAACCGCTTCGACTGAGGCTGTGGGGAGCGCTTATCTCTGCTTTACGTCTAATGAACGATAAAGATAGAATGACATAATAGCATTGATAGTGCGCTCCCCGAACACTTTTGATTGACCAATCAAAAGAAAAGAGTTTTAATAATTATCCAATCAAAGAATGCTTCATAACATTTATAGCATCAATTAGACCATAACCTTATAACCTATATCTTTTACATTATTAAAATTTTCTATATTTTATAATATTTTGTATACTTCCTATTTTTTATATTATCGAGCCTGAAAACGGATTTAATCCTAATATATAAAGGAAAAGTCAACGAAGAAGAAATTGCGTAACCGCAGGCTGCCAGAGAATGCAGCCGCGACATTAAGGGCGTATTTAGTGAGCCTTTACCCCTATGATCTACGTTGGTGAGGGTCGAGCGTGGAAATCTCGTTCTTTCCACACCCCAAGGATCCCGCTCGATCTACAGGCAAAAAGGGACATTTTTCCTCTTTTAGTTCTGGCGCCCGTTGTATATATCCGTTTGCACCCGTTACGAATTTCGATGTCACCTGACACTTGCCGTTGACTTCATGCACGCTTCGTTCCCGATCTGAAATTCGGAAGAAAACGTGGGTCAGATCCTTTTACGCGAGGTAGTCGTCTCGAAACCGGGCCCGCTTTTTCTCTCTCATCACCATTGTGTCTTCTGTAGATTTTCGAAAATCGAGCACAATAGCGACGGTAGGCGACGACAAATTGCGTGACTCGTCACGTCTGTTCTCCAGCTGCTCCGATTTCTTACGTAAAGCAAATAGATATGAATGAGTTGATATTTACGACAGTTAAAGATTTATCATTTTTTCGTATGTAATCTGTCTGATTTATTATCGAAAAAATTATATATCCTGATCCCCAAAGTAATTTATAACACATGACTAAAAATCTTGTTCAATTAGAGGCGTTAATTGTTTTGTAACGTATATTAGCAACACTAATGAAACAGTGTTTGATTTTATCGAAAAATTGGATCTGCAGTCGGAGAACGAAACGTTGGTTCAACAGTCGTAAAGGATGCGAGGTTATTACTGAGAGTTAGATGTGAGTATATAGGGGAGGATACGCGATTCTAATCGAATCGAAATATCGTGCGATGAGGTAACGATCGGATGACTTGTGAATTTGCGAAACCGATCGCAATTTAAATTCGAAAGTCTCGTCCACTCCCGGAACTCCTATATGTGGTAAATGACATTTCGTATCGATCGATCGGCGGCCGGTCGCCTGATACGATACATATATATAATGTATACCTACGCGCAGCTCACCGAGGCGTTTCGATGTTAGAACGAAACCCGACGGCCGTGTCGACAATGGAAACGTCCGCGATTCGAGTCGTTAAGCAACACCCATATGACGAAACAATATTGTCGCTTGCATTCGCTTTTGTTAGGTTTTAAAATTTATAAAGATCGCGGCAAAAATTACCAATCCACAATTAAAATTTTTGAAGTTTAAGCCGATTAAGTTAGAAGAAATGATGAATATCTTACATATTTATGTCTACGGTATAAAAAAAGATTCTACAATATATTGAATGTAAAAATCAATCTTATTTAAAATAATTAACATAAATTTTAATTAAGATAAAATCCTATTTTTGGTTACACAAAATGGATCTTAGGCCCAGTTCTATCAATGTGGATTAATTTTAATCTTGGTTTAATTTACTCTTCTTCTTTTTCTAATCCTTGAAAATAGAAAAAGATGAAGAGTAAGTTAAATAGAGATTAAAGTTAATCTACAATTGGTAGAAACGAGCATTAGTGCTTCAATATTTCGGTGTCGGTTTATACCTATACTCTTTAGTCTATCTTAAAAAAAGAGTGAGTCGATTTTACATTCTTTAAAAATGAAATTTCACTCTTTAGAGTGAAATTCACTCTGAAAGTTTTAAAGAGAACAATCCAATTCTGTGTAAATCTGCGCGCGCGCCGAAATCTTTTCCAATCTTGAAACGCAATCATGAGCAGAATTAGAGTAGTAATATATCACATATTAAATTGATAAGCAATTTAATAGTATTTATGCTAATAAGCATAAATTGCACCTTACAATTAGAAAGATAATAATTTAATGCTAAAATATCTTAAAAACAATAAATAATTTATTGCAAAAAATATTATCTCAGCTTAACATAAATTTTAAATTACAAGCAAGAAATTTTTCAACAAATTTTTAATATTGCTGAAAATAATTGTCAAATGAGAATAATAATATCGATTTCAATCTTCGGTATCGAAGAAGAGCTTTATTCGATTTCCTGGTTAATATTCGCTCATTTGACGTCTTCGTCACCAGCGGTATACAGTCTCTGCTGTTGCAGACGCAACAGTTTCTCTTGGTGGGGCACGTTTTACCAAGAAACGACTAAGCATAATATTGATATAGCTGGTGCATGATGGGGCGATGTTGATATCGTTCAAGCGTTGATATAGCAGGAGAGGAGATCCCTTTCGCATTCGTTCGATCCCTGGAAACTCGCCAGGGTCAGCCACCTCCGGTACCGCGATTCAGAGAAGATCCCTTTTCCGTCAGGTTCCCGGGGGCCGAGACAACGCGAACATGGGTGGCCGCTTCGAATTTCTGCGATTGCATCGTACCGGTTCTTATCACAATTTCTTCGTCCATTTGTTTCCTTTACAGTAAAATGTATTGACTGATATTAGATACTCACACACGTTGTAACCTTCCGGAGTTAACGATGGGTCTATTGGATCTATTTAATTATAAATCTCTTTGTCAAAAATGTCAAATTCAATTTTTTTATGTTACATTTAGATTATTTTTATTAAAATGTATTTGGTAGGTACTCGTTCCTTTTTCTACGAATTATGTCATTTCGGTTCTTTAAAATTAATTAGTGCCTTTTAATTAACATAAATTAAATGGGTCTACAGATCCAGCATTAGTAACTGTGTAATGTTCTTATCAGATTAGAGATTGAGATTGAATTTAACCAATCAGAAGAAACAAAACCAATTCAAGTTTAATGAACTTTGTTTTTATTGGACTCAATCTCTATTCTGATATAGGCATTACAAATTTTGGCGTCAGCTTCAGAGAGTTAAATTGTAAAAAGATTAATAAACATGGCTATTATAATAGTAACTTTATTGAAAGATTTATGCATTGAAATATGAGAAATATTACAAGGATGAGATAAAATAACTTTTAAGAACTTTGCAGATGTATTCGTGAAACACCGTAGCAGTTCTTATGAATGTGGAAATGTTTCTTTCCCGAGATATCACCGTTACGGTGTCACGTATGCATCTGGCGACTCAGTAGAATAGATAACAGGTTCTGAGTGTTGTGGTGACATCACCATTTTACGCTAGTTTAAATTTCTCGCTTCTCAAGATAGCTACGAAACAGAGATTCCACGTTCCAGACATGTAATATTTACTATAAATAGTATTTGTAGGAAAATTGGTATTGTTATCTATATTTTAAGCGCATTTCCAAAATGATAAAGATAGTTTAATATTGAGTTTATACTAATCGAATTTAGAAGTTTAATTATTTATCTCAAGAATTAGAATTGACATTTTCGTGCTTTTGTTCGCTTTTTGGTTTTAAGTCTATTTCCAGCCAGAAATGGTTGGTCAAATTGATATTAATGGATATCCAGTACTATTAATGTCAATCAACGTCGATTCAACTAATTATTTCTAAAGGGATATTTCTTATTTTTCTTAGTATATTTTACTCTCGAAATAATATCGTATGCATAGATTATTAATCTCCACAATTTAATTTGCTTTTCTGTCAAGTTTTTTTTTATGGAGCACAATAATTCGCAAATCGCCTGTGTTCAATCGAGCACTATAATTTTAGATATTATTAAACATCTATCGGTGGGCCTAATTAAGTCCGGATTAATATAAATCGATAAACAGATTTAATACGATCTTTACTAGGATGCGACTGTGCGCCATTTGCATTGACATTGTTTTATATCGCTGGTAATAATCGAGAAATTTTATGAGTCTGCAAGGCGTATACAAGGCGACCGAGCACTGTGATTGGTTCGTCAGTCAGCGCAATAATATCAGATCGGTTACCTGAACAGTTAGAAGCATAAATCTACAGAGTCCTAGCCTGCCATAAAGTGGCACAGTAATCCATAGTCCGTCCCCGGCTAGGTATAATGAGGCGATTGACCTGACGAAAGCACCTGGACGAACGCAAAGATATCGGCGTTGACACGACTTCAGTGGTTGCACCAGCTGTGACCGTCGGGTCACTCGTCAGGTCACTTTCCGCGATCAGTTCACCTGTCGGAAAGACCGGCACTCACACCAACGATAAGTCAAGCCCCGTCCACCTGCGACCGAACACCGTTCACAATACACGACGAGTCTGCTTTTCGCCATTCGCCTTGTGGAATACGCAAACGTCTTGCGAAGGAGGTTCTTCGATTCTTCCGGAAGTTAAATTATTGCTGTAAATAAATTATCCTTATACGACCGTGCTGGGCAGGAATGATTTATCAATTTAATAAATGCGATAGTATTCAGGAGAGAAAGAGAGAGTGGAAGTTCGTGATTGAATTATCAAGTACAGTATCATTATCAAACGTAGTCCTCTATTTATTACTTTCTCGACAGATGTTAAATTATTAAAACAATTTTTTTGTTTAATTTTTAAGATTAAATTATTGTAATTGATTAAATTTAATTGGTTATCTTAATGCGAAATTAGCCAGGTTGATTTTTGCACGAATGATAATTCTGATAATACTTACAGTAAAATATCTTGTATTAAATTTTATTGCAAGCATATTTTCGGTGATAGACGTCACGCGTGAAATGCGTAACGCGGTTGATAGATCGCTTAACTAAGTCGCATAAGTAGTGTCGCTTTGCTGATTGTTTCGCCGGTAAAATCCGGGCTATTAATAACGCAGGCGGGTCGTAAGTCAACCTGATCTCTACCTGCGGTGCGACATTTCGCGCACCCTGTTCTCGGACAGGTACAATGCAAGCAGGCGGTTGCCCACACAAAACTTCGACTTACACCTCGAGAGATGCATGCCCAGCCGGTTCTGGTATGGACTATACGTGATAAGGACAGTATTTCGATTCGAAAGGCAACGAATTCAAGTCACGGCGAATATCAGTCGTGGTCGACAACGGAATCAGTGGAATTATTCGAGTCGCTGACAATGATGGAAGCAATGACTGTATTTCGTTTTTATAGTATTATTTTCAACGCCTTCCGAATTACGATCTACATCTAAAGTTACAATCAAGTTTTATAAATTAAGAAAAATTGTATAGAAAGAAAAACACTAAGATTATAAGAATTACTTTATCAAATAATTTGAATTTTATTGCTATTTAAATATAATATATAAATCAATTTTATGAAAGGAACATAAAAATCACGAAAAAAATTTTAATATATTACCAAAATATGTAATTTTAATTTCATTGTTATTAAAATATGTCATTGCAATCACATGATTTTTCACAAGTTGTTCTCGATAAGCCGACGTCAAGCCTGAACTAGATTCGATGATGCACGGAGGTAAGCAAATGCGTGCAACCCCATAGATTTTGTCTGGTATGCTAATCAGCCGATAAATCAACGAGGACATCTCAGCTTGCCGATTCATTACCGAAATGGCAGCTGCCAATTGGCGCGTGTGCCGATTACAACGGCTTGTCGTTGCGCACGGGGTGACTCTCGGAAAAGAATGGAATGAGTACGAATGGAACTAGAGTGACATTTGACGATCGATGCTCGCTTTCGTGGGATTAAAAGAGCAATGGAAATTGGATGAGATTTATGACAGCAATGTACAATGCTCCTGTTTCGACCGCTAACTAATATCCTAAGTCCTAACCGTATTTTAATACCCAGCATCTTTGTCGTTCTCTTACAATTTTGAATAACGACAAGAATAGCATACAACGATTTGAATGAGTTAATTGAAAATCTTTTTAATTTCGTTCTTTGTGCAGTATAATATCACTTTCTTATTAGTTCAAAAATGACACAAATAAAAACCATTTTCAAGTCATTATCATGCAGAAATCAAATAAACATTACTTTATCAGTCATAAAAAATGAACTAACTTATTCATACAAATCAAAATCACAACTTAAAAAGAATTTTAAAAATATCATCACAAATCAAAAAGAATAATTTTTTAAGAATTGTGAAACGAAAATAACAAATTTCTCCCTGCCAATATATATATATATATATATTATTTGATTACTCAATAAATTTTAAGTTGAAAAATAGATTTTTCAGCTCTTCTGGGAAACTTAATCTTTTGAGTTGTGTTATTTTTGAAGTACGTGAGTGATATCCTCTATCATAAATTTTATATACATAAACGAGATTGTAATTTTTATTTCCGAGGACTATGTTGCAATCATGACTATCACTTGTCACTGTTTAACGGGGCGCAGACATCGTGCCGTGTTCTGAAGTTTTTCGTCGTCACGGGGATTTTAATTCCAGTCATGCCCTTGAAGGCGTAGGTATTAACGTTACAGTGGCCGGTCGAGAGAACATCGTAATGCACCTCTCGTCGAAGTCTCTCTCCGCGGCACGCGCGACAAAATGCCAAACAGATGTCTGATAGGCCAGAACGACGTATCGGGCTTTGCTATCTAACGATGCGTTCACAGAACCATCCATCCAAATCTGCCCGAGGCGCGCGCGCCAACTTTCCGTCTAACTTTCTTTCGCATTGCCATTTATCAACGCGCGCATTAATATATTCCCGAAGCAGTGCAGCTGTCGGGGACGAGCATATCCCGGCCTACAATGGGCAGGGATGGAAATGATTTTCCGCGGCCGAGAGTACGGATCTACACGCTAGATAGAATGCGAAGTATTGAGGCTAAGCGCGATAACGCAGAAAAAAAAGCGAAAGTAGGAGAGGTCGAGGGGGAGGTGTGGTTAGGTGGCGGTTTTCAATCGACAATCAATGAAGCGCGTCCGCTGGATTAAAGGTCCAACGAAGAGAGATAGATCTAGATTCGCGGTACTGACTGAGCCAATCGGATCTGGTTCAAGGAACCCCGGGGACCGCGACGGTATTTGCAATGCAAAATAGGGAACCGCCGGGGCTACCGGCGGACGAGACGGGCGCGCACACGCCATACATCCTTTTCCATCGTAGGACTCGCTCTCTTTGTCGCGCCACGACACATGGCTACGTTCGATTATTTAGATATGCAGATGATCCGTCGAGCGAGCGAGCGAGAGGGAGAAAGGGAGGAGAGAAGATGGAGAGGGACGCCTCACCTTCTTTTTTACTCGGGACGAGTCAACGTGAGTCGCGTGTATGTGCCTGCGGGAAAGGGTGTTCATCGCCCCTCTCACCTCCCGCACAGGCTGAAACCCCTCCCCACTTTCCCCCGAAAAAACCCCCCACGCTACGCATCGCGGAGGGTGCTTATTGTTGGCCACTGTTAGGAATTTGCATGTCGACGCACTTTTCAACGGGGACGAATAGGGTGGTCGTAGCGCCTAGGATCCGGATAACAAAGTTGTCCCCATCTCTCAGCACTTTTGAATGCTCATTTTTTCGATTACGTTTATTTCTCATGCGTCTGATCAGCAGCCATCGTAACTTAAGAAAAAAATTGTTCACAGCGTTTTAAAGATCCTCATTAATATCAGTGATATTTAATTGTTAATTTAATTTGTGATATTACGTATTACTCCACTTTTGTTCTAGGTCTGTGTTTCAAGATTGATAAATAATCCGCACATAGTTTTCTTGAACTGGAATATCTAAAATTTATACAAAAAATATTATTAGGTACCGCTTTGACCGAATAAGGCGTTTATTTGGGCTGTGTTCCAAAATTCACTGCCAGTGCTAAAAGCAAAGAGCTTATATAGTGTAATTACATTGCATATAACGTAATTTTAGAACATAGCTTTATATTGAACATTTCTCAGTTGATTTTCATCTGGATTTTCATCCAAGAAAAAAAATTGTCAAAAAAAAATTTGTCCAAGAAAAAAATATATCAGACTTTAACATATCATACATTAAAAAGTGTTCCGTGTTTGTGATTATAATTTCATGGTACAATAATTATTATTAGGAGCCCCATTTTTATAATCATTATACTATAATATTAGTAATAATTTATAATAATTATATATACTTATATTTTTATATACCAAAACAATATATTAGTACGAAAAATTTAGTTGGTATCAAAAAGAAGTGAAAATTAAGCAAAATTGCAAATAATTATGGTTATATATATTATAAGAGCTCTATAAAGATAGAAGAAATATAGAACTTCTATAACCATAATTATTTGCAATTATAATCATAAATATGAAACACTTCTCTCAATGTAATATATTAACAATAACAATGATTTTCTTTATATTTATTAAGCAGAATTAGATATTTAAAATTAGAGTAATCGATCAATTCTATTATCGATTTTTTTAAATTAGACTTTTTACGTTCATATTAAACAATTTTAATAATACAGCCTTCTTGGAATATTTCTTACGACATTCAATTACGTTGGGCAATTAATCAATTACGTAGAGAAAAACATCATTGAACTTTACGACTGTCATGTATCGAATAAGTTTGCTCGTTAGTCCGCTACGATATTCGGTGGTTTCAATCAATTAAGACGATTTTTTCTCTGCTCGCGTTAAATTGAAAAAAGCTGCCGAGATAAAATTGTAAGATATGTCAAAAATTACTGATTTTTCTATGTATAGTTTTTTTGATCGGTTAAAATGATATACAAAGTTTACATGGAACCTTGCATAAGTCGCATATTTACGTTGCCTTACTCTTTCGTTACACTTCTGGAAAACTAATTGTCCGTATAATTGCGAATTTCTTATTGGTCATATTCTCGATATCCATAACCCGTTTGCATTAACATTAGCCTTAATCTCGGTCAACTTTATTTTCTTTGTTAAAGAATATCTTAAAAATATCAGCGAAATTTCGGTAACCTTTTATACTATTAAGACAGATGAAATTATTATATACAAATAAAAGAAAGAGAAATGTTAAACAAAAATATGAAATTAATTAGCTATAATGTAACACGTATATTTTTTTTATTTACATACAATACGACGAGTTAAAACTCTATTAAAATTAAAATAAGCTTTAAATAAGTTTGTATTTTTTGAATTCCTGCAATGAGGATACTAACTTAATGGACGTGAAAGCGAGGAGACACGCGCTAAACCTAGAACGCGGCTTGCATACAAGATCACGCATGTACACACTTCTACACGCCTTTACCCGCGCTCGTGCGCGTACACGCGACCAATGTTCATTCGGTAACAGGACCTCAACTTTATAATATTTCACTGTCTACCTATCTTCTTAAAAAGCTTCTGAAACTGCAAACTTAATCAGTCATACCTTTAAGCGGTTGATTAGTTAATAATAAGTGTCATCAGAAAATCGAAGGCACGTATAATGTGGATATTATAAGTATAATTACGAACGCATATTACAAGTATAACTATAACGCGTATAAATAGATAGACATGTAGCCGGTTAGCGCGTGCTCGCATTAATACAGCGAAATGCATGCCGGCGAGCGTTACTCGTGCGGAACGCGTTCTTCCGATTTCCGCGGTTTCGCCGGGGAACGAATTGCGCGTGGGCTGTCCCTTAGTTGAGATGCTAGTGAAACTGGGACACGATCGAGATCTCGCATTAACGCGAGCGAAATCTCTCAGAACTTGCTTACTGCGGAACTATAAGCTTATTTATAACCGCATATTAAACATGAAAGAATTATATATGCGTTTCGAATAAACATAAGAGAAATATGTACGTGTTTCGAATAAATAAATATTAATTTATTGAAAGTTAAGCGTAAAAGTCTAGCATATATACAATTCAAATTGTTTAAGACAGTAATTTATATTTATGACACTAAAAACCTGTAATTTTTGGAAAAAAATATGGAGGAAAATTTTCTTTCCATATTAAATATAGAAAATTTACGTTTCGGTTGGATAACTTTATTTATGTGGTTTCACCAGGTAACGTGTGGGCACGTTCTTCTAATTTTTATCATTTTTATTAATCAATACAATGTTGTTGTTAAAACGCTGCGACTTTCTCTAACAGCAGGAACACCATATACTAATAGTATAGGGAGTGAAACTATTTGTCCACATCCGGTTATGTCAATTTCGATCTTTAATAATATTTTATAATCTAACGTACTTTCGCGTTCTATGTACATACCTACTTCTATAACGATCTCGTATATTTGACGAATGATGCGATGATATCGTAGCAAAACAATTGATGTTCCGGCAACAATGTCGATTAATAAGACCGTCAACTAAGCTTAACACTGTTGATAGGGATCGGACTCGCGAATTGCATTTCTTGAGCCAACTCGGTAGCCAACCTGGCAACTGCTGCGAACATCGCGTCGCGAACAGATACGCGTGGGCGACCTAAGTCTTAACTCTATCTTGACTCGATCAAAAGCTTCGCTTTGTTGCGGGTAAAGGCTAACCTACAATGTGCTCTTTGCTTCCTGTTTCTTGCTTTTTCCCTCTTCGCGACTATTTTATCGACAATCGTATTTCTTGTCAAATCCCAATCGACATCGATTAATTGTAACATAACATCAGTATTATTTCGCATTCAACAATATAACTGTTGTGTAACACTATGTTATATTATATTTATATTGTTGAGTACGGAATTATAACATTGATATTATGTTATTTTTAATTTGTGTCTACTGGAGTGTTTCTTGTTCCGAAGTTCGTCAACTTTCATCTCGGTCGACAAAAACGAAGAAAGAATAAGAGATAAAAAGACAAGTGAAAAAAAGCAAAAAGAAATAACAAATAAAGAGCACATTGTAGCTTTAAGACGTTATCTTAATCTACAGTCATTGTTGCAACTGTTGATTATGATATCATGCGATATTCGCATGGCGCTACGCCGATTGCGAGAGATCAGTCGTAACGATGGAGTGATAAAGCCATCGACAAGCTTTCGCGTATTTCCTCGTATATCTTGCGCACTCGCCAAAGGATACGCCAAGTACGAAGGAGGCGGACAGCAGCAGCAAATGGATGATCAATGCGCCACTAAGTGTCAACTACCTCCGATTTCTGCGATTTCTCTAAACCGTCAATCATCGGAACCATTCAGCTAGCCACGCGCATACCTAGCCAGTTTCATTACGGATCTCGCGAAAGTAGAAACTTTCTCAGACATATTTTTCCGCATGTCGAATTTAGATCGTCGCAAAGCGACCTTGCCCCAGAATTTACGATTTTTTTTAACAACTCTTACAAGAATTTAATGCTGACCAATTCAATATTGATAAATTTATTACTGTAATTAACAGTAATTAATTATTTATTTGAAGTACTAAAAGCTAAACAACAATGTTTTTTATAACAATGGTTAATTAATTACTGTTGGCCAGTATTAAACTAACCAGTGTGATTTCTATAAAAGGTGATCTTTTTATAAAGTAACAAAATGACTTGTAGTTTGTTCATTAAAAAAAGTATAATAATAATGTAGTCTATACTATAGTACTATCTTCGTTAAAATAATCAAACAAATATTAATATAACTAAAACTAACTATAATTTTATCAATAGCAATTTTATTTTCCTAAATATTAGTTGGTTACTATTATGATGTTTGGTAATATTTATTAAATATTGTACAAAATACATTTGGTAGCTATTACCAAACTTTTTCCAGTGTTATTGAGAGAGGACATCTTTGAATTTTTGTAGAGTGTACTTAATAGAAACATCGGTCGTAGATACGTGTATAATTTATCGATGACAGTCGGCGTTTCTCTGACGATTTTCACAAAAGAAATGTCGATGCTGGTGAGGCATAATACCTGCATTCCATCGGTTGCAACATGTGTGTCATACGAAACGTGCTTTGGTTTTCTATCGTTTCGATCGGACCGGCCCTCGTCGTGGCTTATTTACGTGGCACGAGTCCGGTGACGCTCCGATTAGTCGTACAGCAAAAGGAAAAACAATCAACTATTCATGTTTGAACTAGTCGGGTATCAAATCGCATTTTGCAATTGGCGATACCGATAATGATTCATTCTTTGACTTACATTCTATGACACTGGGCGAACGGTTGAGCACGTTACAAAAATGCAATACGTACATCACTCATCGATTTATTAGATACCGTTATTAATCACGCGAGAGTGCCTGGTTAGAACATCTGAAATTGATATCTGCTGAATATATTTCCCATGACATATACGTATAAAATTTTTTATAAATTACGAACGTTTGTTCGGTGAGGACAATATCCTTATTTCTAAGGCATCCGTGCCATATGCATGTGAAACTTCGGCGTACATCCGCGACTATCGTCCACCGCGTGTAGTCGGTTGGCACAGCCGCGGTCAGACATCAGCGGGGGAGGGAAAGGTGCAAAGGAAGGGTTGGGACCTCAGAGCGGGCACGATTAACACGTGTCACGCGTCACACACGTATATGCGCGCTCATCTATCTTTTCACACTCGCGTTAGACGTACATGCGAGCAATCACGTACGTATACATAGGTAACGTGAACGCTCGCGCGCGGTAAGGCCGGACAGTCTATATATCTAAAAGCGACCCGCCGCCAGTCACCATGTAGGACAATAAAGGACGGAGGTGGTAACGTAACGTTTCCATACACATTCCTGGGCGGCAGCAACGCGCTATGGGCCGGCCGTTTAAAAATTTCTTGTCGTGTACTGGAACCGTGGTGCGATACCGTGCATTTCAATCGGCCGACACGCGTCGACGCTCGCCACGAAAATTTGCCATTCCCTATGCAAGAAATAATGGCAGGACAAGGATCTTGCGGACATGATCAATCTTAGATCTGCAAGCATGTCTAGGGAAAATATTATTGTGGCGTACTTATATCTTAAAAACTCAATGAAAGTTACTGATCATTGACGTTTAAAAAATTGAGCTTACGTCAATCTAGAATTTTAAGAGAAACTTAATAATAAGCTTTATTGATATGCATAATACTATAAATTTGTAAATGTATTTTTAGCGCAGTGTAGTTTAGAATAGCACCTCAAAAGATTAAACATTAGTACACTGAACCTGAAAACTGTAAAAATACAATAAAATATTTATTGAATTAATGAAAATTGGTCCAATGAATTCTCATAATGATTTAGGTTATAAAACTATTACTAGAAATCATTGCAAGAATGAATATGTAGTTATATAAATGAATCCAGTTATTTTATCAATGCATTAACTACATTAAGTCGGACATTGATTAACGATCATTCATTGGACCAAAAATGACCAAAATTTTTTTCAGTGCAAGTGTTGTTTGTAAGTTTAGATTTTAATGTAATTTAAATAACACAAATAAAATAATAGAAGAGTTATGCGATTGTGAGTAAAAAAAGTTATTAAAATATTGGCAGTTTCTAAAAAATCCGTGAATCAATTTGTTCGTAGAAAATTCTTATCACTTACATTTGGTTATTACAACTAGTTTAATGTTTAAAATTAAAAATTTGGAATAATGAAAATCGTTATTAAATAATTAACTAATTTGTAGCTAACATTAAAAAATTTAAAGCGTAATAAAGAAAGTAAGGATCTTCCTGTAAGGATCGTTAATTGCTTTGTGGACTACATTTACATACTTCTAATTGCGGTCATTAGCACGTTAATAACATGCGCTTCTGTACATATCGTAGATAGGAAGGTATCTTGGTACAAACGGATAGAAACTCTTTCATAGAAAAATGAATGGAGGTCGTAGACGAACGTTCGTTGAACGTACCTCCATTCACGAAGAAATTGTGTACGGCCGCGGAAACGAGCCGGCCATCTATATTTAAACTTGTCGACCAACGACAGGAAGAAGGCACGACGTGCTCGTCACATCATCTCCGAACGAAGACATTTTAAGATACCACCGTCTTTTTCTTCTTCAAGTCCCGTCACATTTACCATTCTGAAAGACCAACGTCTCTTCTCGCGGACAGACATTAGCCGACAAGAGATATTTTTCTCTCTACGCATTTTAATCGCTGCTCGCTTATTGTGACAATAATATTGTTCCTTTAGAGATTCAGTATTTTGTTATTTTGAATCTTGCTAAAAACTTTCTTCTTTGTGTTTATTTTATTTATGTTATATCACAAAATATTTTAATGTGTCAATATATGTATATACATATATATAACTTGATCAATGACGAAACGTTCCGCACTGATTGTGAGAAAAAATGTTTGGTATTTGTGACCAGAATTGCATAATACAATAATTATAATTAGGAGCTCCATTTTTATAGTTATAATTATATTTATAATTATGTAAAAAAAAATAAATAGTTGGCACCGAACATGACTAAATTAGAGTTAGATTATGGTAATTGCAACCATTTTTTTTTTCAGTGCGTGTGTCGAAAGTGTCTTTAATCATTCCATTGTATTGTTTCTTCTTTGGTTTCTTTAGTCTAGAGTGAAAGCTTCGTTAAAACCGATCATTAATGCTTTCAACTTCTCACAGCATGCGAGCACATTGTTCAACGAAACTGCAATCGACCGTATAGAGTTCAGAATGTTTCCCTTTATTGAAAAAAGGGAAAACATTTGATAGCGATTTTATATACATAATATATCATTCCCTTATTTCAGAAGTAACATTGATAGAGTAATCTACGTAACTATTTGTAGTAATAATTAAAAAAATGTAATTTTCAAATTATTACCATGAATTAGTTAGGTAAAGATTTCTACACAATATCATCAAAAATAAACTAACTTTTCACAGTCCGTCATTAAAATATCACTTGTCTTTTCAAAGTCTTTTCAAAGATTTTCAAAGAGATCATAATAATAGATGTATAAAAGTTCTACAAGAGTGACACATTTTGAGTTATGTCGTTTTTGTGAATAAAAGAAAGAGTTCTACAGAGAACATTCAGAATTAAGACAGTTTTGGTGATTGAAATTTAAAGAAGAAATTGTTTTATTTTGAATTTATTCATTTTAGCTGATCAAATTATTTCAGCTGACAATGAGTAAATCTCCATACTGAAAGAAATGATGTTATATATCAACAGCATTATTTTAGTTGAAAATAATGCAATAACAGTATTGATGAAACAAAATAAAATGTTATTAAAGCAAAAACATATTGTTAAAGCAATGACATATTTGTTTTGTCAATATTGTTATTGAATTAATAAAATTATTTTCAGTTAAAATAATATTGTTGATATAACATCATTTCTTTCAATGTACATCTAACATAAAATTAATTTGAATTAAAAATTAAAATCTCTAAAATGTATTTGCTCTAATACAATCGTTTCGTTGCTAAAACAAGGGGAATCAAACATGTGGAGAAACTCATGGACCGTTATAGCGAGATGGAAGAAAAATCAGCTGGCGCTACCGCAAATTCCTCCGCGGTTTCTCTCCCTATCAAAACCGGTACTTGTATATCTGCTCTTAATCCACACACGATTAATATTCCAAGAATATGCGAAACTCTGGTCGCGCTCGCATAATTTTCAAGCTGAGATCGCTGTGAGAAACCGGCCACTGATGCTTCTTTTCCTAATTATCGCCGTCGTTTCTACGAGGTTCGACGAAACTGATTAGGGAAAAAAGATGTCAAAGAGTTTCTTATATACATTTTAGACAGGTAAATCAGAGCTTCGAATCGAAATAGTACGTCGTTAATTAAGTGCCATCGTTGGCTAACTAACCGAACGAAGTCGTTCCAATGAACACTGCCACGTTACTCGTTTTCGTTATTAGTGTTATCGTGGCGGTAACTAAAAGGCAATAAAATATCTCTAATAGCCGATTATTTTAGCGTAGTCTTGCCGATTATCGATAATTTATTTTTATCTCCGTTTATATACACGTAAGTCGTTCTTGAAAAATGTATCCGTATGTGTCGCAAGGACTCGGCATTTCAAATTCCGGTTTCGATCATAATCACAGTATATGCACAATGCGATGATTTCCCAGCGAAATTATCAGATTATGCATCTAACTTTATAGGACAGAGACCCAGCCTAATCCTTGGTATATTAGGTGTATTAGGTTCTTGACCGTTCTCCAGACTCGCCCGAGGTAGCCCTGGGGCTGGCGAAACCAGAGTTCTCGACCTCGCACTCGTTCGCTCTCCCCTTCTGTTCCTTCCTGCAGAAAGTCCCACTCTCCGTCAGCAGGAGAGATACGAGTGCTCGTTCGCACAGCGGCGTGTCGCCCGCGCACCTCGTCCTCAAGTTTACACGTCTGAATCGCAGGAATGTACGCGCGCTCCGCGGACTTCCTCTTGCGGCCGTTGTCGTCAGGATCGTTTTTTTCTTCTCTTCAAATTGACAGTCAAATCAATATCAGTTAAAAGATTTACATTGTCTTGTTTTTGTTTATAAGATATGTTAGAAAAAGAGGTTGCATTATAATTGGAATTCTAGTTGAAAATGAACAAATCAGAATTTTGGTTGAATCTATTATAATTCTAGTTGAGATATATGTATACATAATTAGGTTCTGATTGATAAGAATCTTCTTTATTCATTTTTAATCAGTTCTCAACAGTAATTTACTAATTCAATATAGGTAAACGCTGCAATTTTTACTGATTGTGAATCCAACATTGAAAATTAATGGTCAGATTCAAAATAGGAAACATTTTTGAACATTAATTGAAATTAATTTCTGAACATTAATTTTGAACAAATATTAAAAATATCAATAAGGAATAATAAGTAGTGTGAAAGTCAACGCAAAGTTTTTTTACGGAAACAATCTTTATGATAATTCGTTTCATATATTATAAATGTTTCGACCTTTATATCAGATAATCCTCAGTATATCGTTAAGAGTTTTAAATTATTAAATTGCATCTATTATATGGCATTGATTTTAAACTATTTATATGGGTACAGTGCAGATTTAATTATCCACGTAACTACACGAATAGAACGGTTTTGCTTAAGTATTTAAGAAATTTAATTAGATACAGATCTGAAAATAATTTTATTCAACCATCAAAATTATTAGGACATTAAAATGTAACGAGTAATGCTGCAAAAAGTGACATTCTATAACCAGCTTGTACGTCGTCCTATATAATTATTTTGTTGGTTAGTATCTAGCTAAATGTTTAAATGCTTCGATAAATAGAATTTAAATATTTTCCATGTACCTATAAACAGCAAGGCCATATTGAGTGGGTTACATTATTTATGTCTATTTCTATTTATGTAGATTAATCTTGATTTAATTGACTCTTTATCTTTCTCTGATTCTGAAAACCAAAACAAGAAAGTAAGATTAATTGAGATTAAAATTAATCTAAATCGGTTGAAATAAGCATAATAAAACAGTATGATTATTCGTAACGCTCTTTCTTAATTTATTGTAAAGGTTTCTATATAGTTGTACATTCTATTTAAAAATATATGCAATTCTCTTGTCTTTGATAATTTAGATGATAATTATCGCGTTAAATGTAAATACTTCCATTTACGAAATGATGAAATGATTATTTCATCGACGGTTTTATCACCGTGCTTGCTCGCCGAGTGCAGCGAAGAGAAAGAAAAAGAGAGGTAAACAGGATTAGGGTCTCGAAAGCGCGGAGAACCAAGAAATACTGGAAACTGGATATCCAGCTTGTTCGGGACAGAGCGATAGCCGTGAACGAGATATTGCACCGCGTGCGCTCTACTTTACACATCTGCTTCTCCCAGGATCGAGGAGCGAGGATAAATCGATGGATAAAACTCACGTAAATACGAGATAACGCGTCTGGAATCGATCGTCGTCGACTGATCGATGCCTCGTGTGCTCGAAGGATTATTTTACGATCGTAAGTGGGACTCAGAGTCGAACAAATCACGAATACAAACGTATTTATTACCGAGAATCCCATGTTATTTCGTTCACACTTCCGATTTTCCTGTTAAATCTTAGGTTACATTTATAGAGGGATCTTTAGATAGGAACTGTATTCGCTAATACCGTTACAGCTATTGACGTGCACTGTAAATAAACGCACTTTTATAAATTCTATAGCTGCAATGACACATTAAGTCGAAACAGCATATGTTTCAGTCAGATATGTACGACTATTCAGTTATAAGTCAAATATAATATGTTTGACTTAAATACATATATTCTCCATCGAAAGAGATAAAGAACTAAATTAATTTATAGTTAAATAAACAATTTTTTCCTTAGTATACAGAATTTATATAGTATAATACAAGTGATTATACGTTTCTCGTTTCATTTGCGACGGGTGCCTGTTGATGGATTCCTAGCTCGATTGCAAAAGAATGTCAAGGGCCAGTATCGCGTATCCTATTGCTCCCGATATTTAGCAGCCGTGGTGATCGTGGCGATTTTACAGAGATCGTAGCCGATACTGACGGGTATTTCAGGTCGTGCCCAGTCACGATAGCCTCGAAATTCGCGGTAGTCA
This sequence comes from Mycetomoellerius zeteki, assembly GCF_001594055.1. Classification (NCBI taxonomy): domain Eukaryota; kingdom Metazoa; phylum Arthropoda; class Insecta; order Hymenoptera; family Formicidae; genus Mycetomoellerius; species Mycetomoellerius zeteki. The sequence goes on along the minus strand of NW_017257000.1, from coordinate 677,129 downwards.
TCATAAATCTACGGATCTAAATACTCCCCCAATGGCACAATCTGGCCGATCTAAGTTGCACGAATAGCGTCGGCTTTAAGCCCATTAACGTCGATAAGAAAAATCCGAGAGATCGATACTGCCGCCCGTACTGAAACGTGCTAACAATAGCGCGTATACGGCGAGCAGTTGAGACCGGTCCAGCGTTGCGTTGTTAACGCGTTAATAACACCACGTGCGATTAATGGCGCTGAATGGGGTCGCGATTTTGCTACATATACTAAAACTAGAGATTGGACCCTTACGAAAATCTAATACTGGCCAATTTCATATTAAGATAGTAATTAATTAATTATTTCAAGTATTAAAAGCACTGTTGTTCAGTACTTTTAGTATTATACAAATAAGTAATTAATTACTGTTTTTCAATAATAAATTGGCTAGTATTATTGATCAGTGTTAGGATTTTGTGAAGAAATTTTCCTCTCTTTCTAAGAAGCGATTTAAAAATATGGATTTAGGTATTTGAAAATTAGAATTATTGTGATCTAAATTATTAGTTTCATCTTGCTGTTGTTTTTGCATACAAGATTAGAAAGCATTAATGATAAATATCAGGAACGCGATTATTATAATTTTCCGTAATGATATGAATTCGTGATATTGCTTGTGCGCTCCAGTTTCGATCTAACCGGTGTATACCGTTCGCGGATCTTGATCTCGAGTAGACAAACAAGCTTGATCCGCTGTGGAGAGAAACATAAATTCTGCTTCTACGAGGTTTCTAGATTATCGAAATACCAATGCTAAATGAAATCAGGTTTCATGCTCCTGATTAATGCTGCAAAAGTGTGAAGCTATCGGTCGCCGTGACCATTTGAGAACTATTTATCTTAGTCTCCTTTCTCAGCTTCGGCTAGCTCGATTTGTGATAGCAGTGCTCATTATAGCAAATTAAAATGTAAAAAATTAACATAAAATTGCATCAGCATCAGAAATCTTTAAGAAAAATTGTATTAGATTATAAAAAAACATTACGCATTGATGAAATCATTATTGAATCGTAAAATTTTAAAATTATATATTTCTAAAAATAATATATCGCTGCGTTGATAAAAAAAAAGTGACATCTCAAAATTAACAATTTTTTAGGAGCGTATTTTTAAAGTTCCGAATTAGAAGAATGTTTTAATTAGGATGAATATGCATAAATTTGCTTTCTTTCCACATTATGCTTTTAATTAACGTATTCTTTAAAATTATAAGTTTTTAAAATTCAAACATTGCAACTCTAATGTAAATTTCATCCTTTATTAGAGTTGTGGCACTTTGACTATGTCATATTTCAAAAATAATTAATTATTAATAATAAATAATTAATATTTAATAATTATTGATGTTTGAAGAAAAGTATCACATCTTTAAATTTTTTATAATATAATTTTTAGGGTTTGGAAACAGTCTCAATTTAAACATTTCAATCCGTATTCAGAACATGTTTTTATCGATAAAAAAATAATAAATGCGCTCTTTCATTTCCGAAATTCTAGAGCATATACGTCTAACAATAAGTATAAGTAAAAGTATAAAATCTAGAGTGTATAACGTAAACTATGCTAATGATAAATGCGTAAATGCGCGTTAACATTGTTATACTTGCGTTCTGAATATCTTTATTTCTTAAATATACAGAGCAGTGTCATAATTTAAAATAAGACGATTATTTCTATAAACAAAATCAATCAAAATACATTTATATTTTAAGGGAAAATGACATAATTCCAAGTAGGACGTTTTTCTATAACTATTTCAGCACAGATAACATTTTTTTCACGGTCTGATTTAAAATATGTCTCTTATTTATAAATAATTATTGTGAATTTGAGCAGAAAATTGCTTTCTAGCGATAAATTGGAAGAATACAAATTTTTCCAAAAAAGTATATTACACAGTTGGAAAAAATGTGTTGAATTTAACATAAATCGCATGTCCCAAACGGTCCTTTCAAATTTTTGAATTAATTTTACGCAAGATGAATATATTAGAAGGTAACACAAATATTATGTAAGAGAATAAATACAAAGAAGGATAACATCGACACAGTTTGTAAACATACCGTGTGTGGGAACATATTTTTTTTAAGAAGATTAATTATGATATGTTAAATTACATATATTTCATTCATTTGTTTTAGAATTTACGCTTTAAAACACATTATTTTTATGTTACTTGTTCACTTACTCACAAATTGTGTCATTTTGACATCAAGAAACATTGAATATCAATTTCATAAAAAATCTTTAAATAACATAATTACATTATGTTAAATCAACACTCGAATATATTACAAAATTCAACAGAAACTGTTAACACAAACGTGAATGGACCGTTTCCAACACAAATACATAAATTTTTTTACTGTGTTTATGGTCGATTTCCTTTCGTTATCTCGAAACTGCTAATTTTTTACCTCACTTTTCTATCCATGCTGCGCGGTACATTTGCGAATTAAAACAGTCAATATTATTTCCCTAAAAACAAGGAAGATAAGAAATATATTTATTCATCCGCAAGAGAATGATATAAATATTCTTTTAGCTTCGCAGCGAAATCCATGATAATTACGGTTAGCGATTAATTTCTTCGGTATCGATAGTTTACAAGCCTCGACCGTGCGGTTTAATGAAGAAGCGCGACGGGGCTGGACGTATGCGAGCTAGGAGGTATGCGTTTTATGCACAAAAGCCTGCGAGCGTTGAAGAAGGGAGGAGGACCGGTGGTGGACCGGCGGAGGAGCGGCGGCGGTTCGTTATGCCGGCTCCGCGAGGACAATTAATTATCTCCTGATTCCTTCTAAGAAACCAGTCCAAGTACGCCCGAGCAGGCACACCGACGCGACTACGGTCGGCCAGATGCACACACACGCACCCACACGGCCGCCCGCGTGGACGGTGTTTTATAGACACATATGATGAAACACTCTCAGGCCGATCGTGTTTCAAACCGCAGAGACTTAACTGAGAAACGACACACGCTCTCCGCTATATCTACGCCTGTTGCCTGAGACTTTCGTCCGTCTGAGCCGCTCGAGCCTGCATCTTCTCTCCTCACGGCTCCTCCGCCCGAATTTCATTGTCAATCGGCGTAAACTTGCGGTTCTCGAAACATACGATACCGCGTAGTAGGATTATCGATCGGTTTGGCGTAATCATTTGGGAGCGAATTTGATAAAGTAATTCAGTCGATTATTATCGACAATACCCTAGACTTTTTTGGGGAAGGGAAAGGGTTCATCAATTTTGTTATTATAATATATAAACAATTTTTAAAAGAATTATATTTTTGAGCAGAAAATTGCTTTTTTAAAAGAATTAATTTTTTTAAGTATTTTAGAACTTAGAATATCTTTTTCTTTTTTATTTTGATTTAAAATACTAGATTTTGTTAATCAATTTTTAGTTATAAATTTTAGGAAAGGAGAGTTGAATCTTTGAAACCTACTCTGGATATGCCAATGCCTAGAATGCTATCGATATGTAAATTTAAACGTACAAAGAGCGAGCTCATTGAGCGAAATTCTAAATTCTACAACTTTAGTGGTCATTAGGAGGTCCAATCTGTTATGTTAATAAAAGCTAAGACAGGCGAAAACAAGCTTTTAAAAATTTTGTCTCTTTTGTATTTCAGTTTTGACCGCCTAGAGATCAGTATTATAACAGAGACGCGATAAATGATTTTAATTTTTGAACATTTTGTATTATTATGTATTTTATTTAAGAGTTATAAGAACACATATATACATTTGGATTACGTATTCTGTATTTCAAATTGAATCAGTGTGTTAATTCTTTTTTTCTTTTTAAGTTAATAATTACGTTATTTGTATTTATAAAAGTCTAGATCATAAATATTTCGTCATTAAAAGTGTAAAATGTATTAAAAACTTGTGTTGTATTAATTAAGAGTGACTTATTTTCTTGCTAAAATTTACGTATCGATTCAATGCTGTATCATTCAATGTCGATAACATTCTATGGTTAATGAATGGTCTTCTGTTGGGATGATCAACGATTACATTAGTTTCGCGCAATCGCTCAATTAAATTATCACGTTCTTCGGTATAGATTTTATCGTGGCGTTTACAAAGCACTACAGTAAATTGTGCAATATAGTCGAAGCAACAGGTTGTCAGAGTACGCGATCGAGTCCCAACGACATTTGAAATATGCCCGTCCTATATTGAAATTTCAAAGTATTTCTGATTTTCATTTACGCGACGTTTATGAACTCGTAATCATGATCTTACTCTCTTTGGCCCGTTTAACGATCCAGCACTTTATCACGATATTTTGTCGGAGCACGGTTGCAGTCATTAACTCGTCTAATCGCACTGGAGGCCCAAAGAATAAAGACATTCATCATCATTAGAATGGATAATTATCACGACCGCTCAACTTCGGGGTATACGTATATACCTACTTCTGGCTTGTCCGTTCATTAGGCACTCGGGAGGAAGCTAACAGCTCGACGGTACCGCCAGCACGGGACTCGAGGTGCGCAAGGAAGTCCATCACGAGTTTACGTGGACACGTGTACGTGTACGTGCCGTATGATCTGTCGATCGGCTCTTCGCAGTTCGACCCGTCGAATCGTGGAATCGAAGTCCTCTCTCCCTTTATCCTTTCCTCTCGCTCTCCTCGTTCCTCCCCGTGCCTTTTTTTTTATTATTCCGCGTAGTCGCGTACGAAGCGCGTGACACGTCCACGGCATCCGGTCGCGTACGTGACGTCATACTCGTGCTATATTATACCGGTAGACCAATGTCCATATGGTCCCGTATTGGCGCAGTTGACGTTAGAAGTCAATGGTCGGCTCGATCGTCAGAATTTAACCCTTGTAATCTTGGGGGTCAATGGGCGATAAGTGTTCACGTTTGCGGATTAAAGCAACGCCACTTCCATGCTTACTCTTCATCGATTGCTGTTGATATTTTTAGCCGCTTTAAATTGTAAGTGCGCAAATATAAAATACATATAACATTTTATATTTTTATACGAAATTATTATCCAATTAAATTATATTACAGAGTGACTAAAAAGTTTGAACTACTAAGTACTGTGTGTTTATCAAATCATTATACAAATAGCGAGTTGATGTTATTATTAAAGATATCATTTTGATATCAAATGATAAATAGCGTAGTTGGTTATCAGTATAATAACTGTATATTTGAAAAAATAAACTCTGGACTGTGTTAATTACATCTTATCTACCAAAAAGATTCTGCACCAGAAGGTTATCTGTGGAAAGATACGCGGCCATCGTTGAGGCGGTCCCGAAACGCCTTGAAGTTCATATCAAAGCTGAAGGTGGCCATTTTGAATGTTAATTATTATTTTTGGTATTTAATAAGATGTAATTAACATTCTAGAGTTTATCCTTTTATTTAAAAAAGATATACTTTATATTAATGATTTGATGAACCTAAAACTTTATGATCATCTTGATCAAATTTTTCGTCATCCTGTATGTTATTTTAATAAATACGAATAAGTAATAATATGATGAGATTTACATCACAGAATTTTTCCTTGGAATCTCCATTTGCTTCGTTTCTATCCATTTTTCGCAAGAAGTCGCGAAATGACGGAATCGCGCATGCTTCTTCGTAGTTGCAACCTCCTTAATCATGCCGGGAGGAATAGAGGGTGGAATTCCACGAATAGGAAAAGCGGGTTTGGAACTTGCGCGTTAGCTTTTCGTAACCGCCCCTTCGAATCAGGAAAACAGAGACTAGAGAGTTCACCAGCATTGAAGAGGGTAGATTGAAAAGGGTAGCAGAGGGTGACGGGGTTATCTGACGAGGTCGCAAATCGCCGCGAGGTGGGCGTAACCGGCGATTCCTTTTTCTGCGAGGTGGTGAACTCCGCGGCAACTTCCACTGGCTGTTTTGCGACAGGAAATTAGAATAATTCGATGATACGTAACTGTTGCGGCCAGAGCCAGAGGGGCGGCCTTCATTTGAATATCTGTATAATCGGAACGTCGTTGGGGCGGAACCAGAAAACGGCGGAGTCTGCCGTCGACACCTTCGCACCCTCGTTTCTCTAAGGGATGCGTAAAAAGCTTCCTTGCGACTTCTTTTGATGCTTCATACCCGCCATTCAGAAACGATGACAGCTTTTACTTCATTACGAAAAAGATTTATCTCTTATTCCACACGTCATGAAATTAAGGGCTTGTTATTCCGTAATTAGCGGATTACTATGAGATGAAGATTAACAATCAATTAAAGATAGAATACCATAATCAGGAAAAAATTAACGGCGGACAAAAGAAACTTAAGCAGTAAGCAAATCAATGTATAATTGTATTTCCCACTGCTGATGTTGTTGCTTTATGTCTCTAATGTAATTGGTTGATTCGCTTACTGCTTACATCTATAGTCTGAATTCTTTGTTTTCAATTCGAGAACAAATTCGAGAGAATATAAAATTAGTATGCATTGAATAAGAATTAACAGTGTAAAGCAAGACGATGAAAAATTGATCCTGATTTTAATTTAAACATGATCCTTTGAGCATTGCCGTTATTTTCAACGAGGAACGAGATGGAAGTCTCCTCGAATTCAGCGTTATGAGTATTTTGCCTTGTGTATGGGCACAAGTCTGCCTAGCGAGTAAGGAATTCATCAGCTAAAGGTTGGCAAACGCGCACCACCATAAAACCGAATGATTTACGCCCGACACTTTATGGGTTACGGCCAGACGCCCCGACTTTGCGAATTTTTCGTCGATTTTCGGCCGGTGTTGCTCGTGCAAAAGTTTTTTGATCGATTCTCTCTCGCGGAATCCAAGTATAGTTCATTCAATCTAATTGTCCAAGAAATTATGCAAATATGGGTTAGGGAAAAAGTCCCTTTACAAATTGATAAAAATATAACAGACAATAACTATAATTTCTTGGTGCGTCAGCATTGCACAGAAACTGCAAAAATTTTGTTTAATTTTTGTTATTTATTTTACACAATAAAGATATTTTAATGATGTTAAAGAGTTAAGAAGTGTATTGAACGAAAAGAACGAGTTTATTGAAAAATTTAAAATTATATTAGATATAGATCTGAAAAATAATTTTATTGGAAACTTATATATATATATAAACTGGTTGCTAGAATTTTATGCAAAATTACTTTTTAGTTTCCGGTATAATTATTTTCCAACATTATTTTCAGATCTATCCAGCAAAATTTTAGATCTTTCAGTAAAATTATTTCCGTGCAGAACAACTCATATTATGCTCCTCGTATTTAAAAAATGCTGTTCTATTTTTTTTAATGTCAAATATAGTATCCAGCAACACCAATTATTAATCAGTTAAGTCAATATCCGTTGTTTCAGATTAATTATATTTACGTTGATCGTAAGAAAGTATGTCAGTTTCGTTGAAACGTAAGGCTTCCAGAATATCGATAAATTTCGCGTCTCTCTTGCTCTTTTCTCTTTGTCTACCACTTTCGTACGACGTTGTGTGTGTTTCTATAATCTATGTATCCACACGCTTACGCGCCTCCACACTCTGGGAGCCGAGTAACCGGAGAACTCGAGGAGACGAGCGGTCGTCGATCGAAGTCTCGTCCTCCTCCCTGCTGTGCTCTGCTGCGTATCTTTATTCGCGTCGTATAAAAAGGCGAACAGCGAACTTTCGTGAATGATACAATCGCGTTAAAAACGTACTCCACTCGAGAATACTCGAGAAAAAAAAGTTCAAATGCTTCGTTTCGATCTGGTGGAGACGAGAAAGAGCCATTTTCGCACACTATTGACATCTTATAAATCTCGAAAATGCGATATCTATTTTTCCCTCTCCCTCTATTTCCGTCTTCTACCATTATTATCTTTGCCCGTCCGCTGTGAAATGAAACTTTCACACGCGCGAAACTCCTGATCTCGCTTTTTTCCTTGCGGCCATTAATTGACCGGTTTAAGGATTTTTTGTCCCGTCGAACTTTTTTCTCGAAGCGGACCCTCGATGGTCGATGGGCCGAGAAGATGAACGGACGAATCTGTCAAAATATTGTCGACAGTTCTGCATTGTCAGACGATTTTCCGCAGGTTACAGCAGCCGGAGGGGGGGTCTCTCAAGAAGGGGGTTTTGTCTGGGTCAACATTTCGGTCGCCGGATTGGGACGATCCGGAGGCAGGCCGATAGGTCAAGCGTTAACCGCTCAATTTCACAGGCGGACCCCCAAGGAATTTGGACCCAATTTCCTCGATTCTTCGGAGGCAGGTGCCATTGTGCGCTCGTTTTTCTTCGGGCTACCTTTCATCGAGCCGCTTTTCACGGAGGAAGCATATAAAAAATGACAAAAAATCGAACGTTTCAATTTCGATCAGATCGTCTTTAGATTTTTTTATTCATATCGATTTAAAAAATAGACAAAAAAATTTTTCCCTGTTGAAATGATTTGTCGACAGCTTCCCTTTTAGCGATGATTCTCGCAATAATTCTAATGGCAGAATTAGATTGATGAAAAATTCCTGGTAGTATCTGTCAATGTATGAATGGTTTATAAAAAATTTAGAGCTTTTTTTTGGAAACGCTAAGTAAAAATTCGATATCGAAAGAATTAAGATGTTCTTAAGCGAAGAATATTTCTCGGTTCGCTAGACTCATCTTCGAGCTCTGTTCGCATCTCCGGTTACACCAATACATAACGAATGGCGCATAAACGTAAAGGAAATTACGAGGGATTAAAATGATAAGAGTGCATAGAGGCAGTACCGACCAATAAAAGGTCATTGACGTCTCACTGGCGAATACCGCATATACAATCGCCACGTTCACATCCATGCGCGTGTCTCTTCGTCAATAAATATGTGCATTACGCGATGTAGCGCATGTATATATAATATATTATAGGCGGTATAGTAGCGCTGAGCGTATACGTATGTACGAGGTTAAATTCGTTAGTAAGTGACTTCGTTGACGTTATTCTTAACTGGTGAATATACTTAAACATCTCTTTTCTTATGCGATCGCGAGACCTTTTAAATGAATCTGTTTTTACGAGGACTCTCGTGGAAATATCTTTCAAGTTTTTAACCGCTATGCCAAGTGGATTTGATGGAAATGGAAATATACAAGTATCTCGGGGCTATATACTTTCAAGTTCAGCGTACAAATATGGCCGAAAATAAACGGTGCAACTTGAGAAAAGGTTTATTTTTATTTGCGTTCTCAAGAGACGTTTCTCTGAATCCCAGAATATTTTAAAACTCAAATTGGTTATAGTTAACGATAAACTTCAGAAATATTGTGAATTTTTTGTTGCGTAGTTTATTATGCTCTTTCGCTTAAGATCTGACCACTCATCATTCAATGTTTAGATTGATGACATCAGAAGCGAGAAAATATATAATTAAAATTCTCACAAGATGTATTAAAGTAGAAATATCTTTTAATAGAACAATATTTGTGTTTTATAGACTATAGAGTAACGTACTTGTAAAATATACCGAAAACTCTTCTTTTATTTCGAAATAGAATAAAATTATATGTATTTTAATTCGACATGTAACTTGTTTCATTTTCTGATTAGACATAATCCAATTTCAAATATATGATTGTTTACTGATTATTGAAACACAAGGGGAGTTTTCGATATATTTTACAAATCTATTCTATTGAGATTGAAAATGTTATTTTATTAAAAAATATTTACATTTTAATATAATTTGCGAAAATTTTCTTTATGAAAGAATTTTACGTTACAATACTTACAATCCAAAATAGCTGCAATAGGCAGGAATCTTAAAAATTAGATTTTTTTATAAAACGATGCTGGAAACTAGATGCCTTCAGGAGGATGTAGCCCGTTAATAGGTAGGTATCTAATGCGCTTTCTAAGGCACATATAGATATTCTACTCTTATATGAAGGACTGCTTATTGTAGGTATCTAATGCGCTTTCTAAGGCACACGATAGATATATATCACGTCATGTGTATGTTTTTTCTCCTTCTCTTCTATTCTACTCTTATATGAAGGACTGCTTAGTGTTTCATTAAATTTCTCAATTAAATGCCTTGTGCACTCGCGATCGACTCCCTTCTTCTCGCATCCCATCTCTTCCTTTTTCCTATCTCTATCTTTATACTTCTTCTCTATCTTAATTCTCCCGGCGCGAATCGTGAATGGACTGCCACTCGATTCCAGGAATTTAAAAACGGAAAGGTATTACCAAAGAGAGACAAATGAAGGGAAAAAGAAGAAGAAAGGAGGTGAAGACGAACGCGTGGCGAAGAGCGAGGAAGAGAGAGCAGGAAGGGGCACGTACATATGTAAGTGACGTAGGCAGAAAGACACGTGGTGGGTGTGAGCTACTGGTATTTTATTGTTCGACTGGCGTGATTTGTGGTGTTGTTGTATTGTCGTTCGAACGGTTGCTCTCTCGTTACGGGGTGTAGACCGGGATCGGCTCGTAGACCACTTCTGAATAACGTGTACGGTGATTCCGTAACTAAGTCTCAGCTACGGATAACGTGTGAGATATCGTAAATATAAATCACATGCGGTCGTTGAATAGTTTTATTCCACGTTGGCCAATTTCCAAGCCCGCCTCCAACGTTTTATTGTCCGGTCGACCGGATGGTCATGGTATACATGCACGTATGTGCCGTGATAACATTAACACCTGCGACATCCAGTCGCGATTGTAATCGGTAATACCTCTTGTAAAATGTTCTACCCAGTTGAATGGAAGTGACACAGGCGTGATATTACAGCGTTCTTAATAAGAATAGCCGCATAGATACGATTGACTGAGAACCAGTTGGCGTTCTGTAAAGTTTGTCACAAAATGTGTAATGAGGCTGAGAGTAGCGAGGAAGTAATCGCGAAATTCGAGGCGCGCCGAGAGCGAGAGGATAATTCTAGTGAGGCGCACATAAATAGAGGAACCCCGCGAGATAAATTACGTCTCGCAATAGAGCGGCAAACCGGCGGACGGATAATCGGGATTTTTGAAATTAATTGCCTCGTAACGTCCGTTTCCCGAAAGGCACATAAAATCCCCGTCGAGCACCGACGGGTCTCGAATATAAATTACGCGTTCCTTGAAACACTCGCGTTTTGCTGTCCCTCCACTTGCACGCGCTCTGATGCATCCACAGGGCTGCAACCAATATACGATACATTATTGAAAACATCGATACGCGAAACTATCCAGGCAGTATTTTAGCGTTGGTATTTGAAATGAGATTTTCAGTATTTATATAAAAAGCTTATGTCATTTTTATGAGTGATTATAACAAGCGTGGATAGATTACAAAAATAAACGGTACGAAACATTATTTTTTAAAATTTTATCTCGAAATCAATATGTGAATAGTTTATATAAATTTAAAAGTTAATTTAAATAATGTTTAACTTTTGGACAAGACGAAACCTTGCACGAAAATAAATGATATAAAATATTAATTTTTAAATTGTACCTTGAAATTAATATATGAGTGGTTTATAAAAGTTTAAAAGTTAATCTAAATAATGTTTAACATTTAAGTAAAAAGAAACTTTTGCATATTTAATATCTTCAAAATGTCTAAATTTTACGAGAAAATATTTGATATCTTAAAGTTATATGGATATTATTTAACGACGAATTGAGCGAGTAAAGCACCGATACTTAAAATGATTGGTCGCAATCCTTTCTCCAAGAATGCCCGTCGTCAATAACGATATGACGAGACGCATCGATAGTTACATAGTAACCCTCTTGCTTCGTTACCCTCCCGCATGATTTACAGAGACGAATTTATAGTCTTATTCGCGAGGTCGTTATAGTCGACCCTTAAATTCTATGTGCTCCAATACCTTTCTTTCTCCTTCATACTTCGATACTGGCACTCTTTCGTCCATATCGTTGACTTGAGATGTCGTGTCTTTGTTAAGCAATTTAACCTACAATTTTACCTCTTTAACCTACGACAGTTTAATCACATCCCATAATTGATTTAAATTAAGTTTTTCATATTGCTGCCAGACTGAGAGAAAAGTGTTTGATATTTGTAACTATAATTGCATGGTAAAATAATTTTGTTTAGAAGCTTCATTTTTATAATTATTACTGCTATAATGTATATTAATAACAATTATATTTATATTCTGCCAAACTTCTATTACCAAAAAGTAACCTCATAGTTCAAGAAACGTATAATTTACCCCAAAAATGACTACAAATTATAATTAAATTGTTGCAATTATTTCTCGTCTTTATGGAAAGTTGCAGATTAAAAAAATTTTATTTAATATAAGTAATTTTATTTAAGTTAACAATATAACTTAAAAATATGTAGGGCTCTGAGAATAAATCAATTAAAAGGAGATAAAAAAGCCAATTAAGAGCGTACGCGGAGGTTGGTGCTCAAAGTTATTTATTTACTTATCGAAAATAATCCGCGTATGTTTCAATCGACGTTTTCGGTCCTTCTCAATGCAAAAACATTAATTAATTAAATAATAAATTGTATATTATAAATTACGGTATACATAATATTTAAATCGATTTGTCACAAATTAAAATACAAAAGTACGAAACATATCTGATTGTTTTTTATCTTATTATTTATTTTTTAACAGTATGTATATATGACTTTGTTGAGCCAGACACGAAGACGTTCTTCTCGCCGGTCAAGAGTTAATTGTCGGAGCGCGAACTACGTGTGCATTTTCTGCAGGTACGCTCACCGAGGCGACGCGCGCTTGCGGAAATAACAGGGAGATGAAGCGCGCACAGGGTTTTACGGTTAATCGTAAAATAACCGCTCGTTTCCCCGCGACATAAACTTTATCGGCCGTCATACCGCGAAATCGAGTCCCATGCGATACGAGAAACGTGCGACGGGCGCGATACTTCTCTCATACTTCCGCGAAGTTTCCACTTTCTCGCGGGACGCAACCAGGCAATTCCGCCGCGATAAGGCCTTGATTCGCACAGCCGTGGGAATCGATTTGACGCTCGTTACTACGAGGTCGCACATACCTGAGCGCATGCCCGCGAACCCGTGCGTGTGCATTTTACGTACATGCTCGAGTATCGCGATTCCTTTGGCTCTGGTATCGATTGTTCGACCGAGAGCCAGGTCGAGAGGGATATCCCGTTTCCACGGGACACATAATACTCGCATTCCCGCGGACCTCCGTTTATTTCTTCGTATCGTGCCTCGGTATTCCGCGCGCGAACCTTTTACGTTCGCGATGACGTATAGGCGATCTGAATGATGCATTACTGTAGCATTCTATGATTCGGCAAACGCATTCAGTAGTGTCTTTATTAAAGAGAAGATAACGCTCCCTTATCTCAAAAGTGAGAGAACTTAGAAAATTATAGACTAATTGAATATCGGCAAAAAGAATGGACCTATTTTTATAACATGACCAAGTGTCATTTTTATTGTTTTTGTTTCACAATTCTTAATTCTTTGAGAACGGAAGCTTTCTAGCAAACAAACTTAAAAAAGACCTTGTTTTCTAAAAGTTTTCAGAGTGGTGGAATTCGATTCTGACCTCAGAAAATTCTAAAATTTAAATTTGAAAAAAATAATCTGATTATCGCGTGAAACTCAGTTTTAGGAGGTTCTTGATATTGCTGAGTTTAAGTATAATTTCAAAAAGGTTAAATTTTAAAAGTGATAATTTTCAATAAAGAAGGATTTGGTGTTACAGAGCTCAAAATCAGAGTTTGGAAGATGATTTAGAAATTAGTACCTACTAACTGTCTGCATAGCATTGGCGAGCTTCAAATAAAGTGAAACTATTATAGATATATTTCTAGAAACTCTAGAAACTAGAAACTCGATATATTTCGCAATTCAAAATTTCCTAAAGCCAATTTTTATGAAAGATAATTAAATTATTTTTTTAAATTCTGTCCGTCATATATATTGGATTCATCATTTTGAAATTTTTATTTTTGACTTCAAATAAAGCACTATCAAATTATCCCATAAACCAAGTTTTACGTAAATCAAGCGAGCAATTTATAAAATAAAATAAGGTATTCCCAAACAAACACATCCGTTCACAAAAGGTTTAATAAAAAATTATTTTTTTAGTCGTGACAATTTTAATAACGCATCATTTTTAAATTATGACAATTTTCACAATTTTTTACGAAGTTAAGTTAATTCACTTTTAATGATTGATAGAGAAACTAATATAATGTTTACGTAACACACTCATTCATGGTAATACCTCAAAAAAATTGCTTCTCAAATTGTGTCACTTTTGAAGTATAAGGAGGGATAATATAATTAAATTTTTAAATTTTTGTAGAGATACTTGTTGACGCAACGATTAAAACAAAATAATTAAATCTTGTTTGGTTAACTATCATTTTATTTATATACTTAACGGATCGCAGATCACTTTTAATTACTGTTCGTTCATCGCAGAGTTTATTTCATTCGGTTAGCTTGTAGAGCAATTATTTCATCGACCAGGAGACTTCCTGGTCGAACTCGGCGGGCGGATTGACCGCATTAGCTAATTAGAATCTTTCTCATTTGCGATAAAGCAGAATCACGCTGTTGGTTATTCCAACGGAAGGTGAGACAAAAAAGATTCGTGAGAAACGGTATGCCGAGATCAGGAATCGAGGATTTTCGCTCGCAGCCATGATGACCGTTAGAAAGATCTTTTTAGATCGTGAATTTGGATCTCCTCTTTTTACAGTCATTATCTATAACGATCGTCATTAAGGCGTTCTACAAGCAGTCGATTATTACACAGGAAATACTGAAGAAATGAGCAATTATAGTTTGATTTTCTAACGCCTCGTGACTACGATGTCTCGGTGTTCAGAAATCGTGACGACTATTACAAGCTTTTATTACGAGCTTTCGGTGCCATCTCGAGCCGACTATATAATGAATCTCATTGATTCAATAAACGAGTGTATTATCGCTGAGTACGATGGTTCTAATGGGATTTTAACCCCGCACTGCATGATTTGTTGTTTTGACGGTGTGGTCTTATTTTCGTTAGATCCAAAATAGACACACTTGGAAGCTCTGCTTACAGAGTTTCGTTTTCACGGTAAATAAATGCCGATTAGCAAAACAAAATGCTTTCTGCAATTTGTACGAATAACAAATAAAAAAATATTTCCAAACGTCTCGCGCGCGGTAACTTCCGTCATCAATCGAGCAAGCTCGTGCGCTGGAAGAGAAATATCGGAAGCGGTGCGGCAAGTAACGGCCACGTGTAGCGCCGGTGAACAAAACATTAGCAGCATGAGCGTCAACGCGAGGAGACGCGGAGGAGGTAGGGCAAGTCGAGTTATGGTAAGGCGAGGAGGTGAGGCGGATGTAGTGCTGAAAGACAGCGGGGTCGTTACTTAATTCCATGCCTTCGCTTAAATAGAACGACTTAGACTTAAGGTAGTCTGCAAAAATGAGGGAACACGCCGTTGTAGGAGAGCTGGCGACTTGTTCGTATGTGCACGCGTTCCGCGAGGAAGAGAAAGAGAGGGGGGAGGGGTGCGAGCGTGAAGGTGCGCTCACGCGCGCGCACGCACGGATCCCGCGACGGGGGTGCCTACTGGTTTTGATATACGAGCACACTAATACATGCATCGAACGGCGTTACACGCGTGAGTCATATCGAAAACCAGTCCCGTCGAGAGACGCACACGCACACCAGCGAAACAGCGCGGAGCGAAGCGGGAATGGCAAGAGGAGCCTTTGAATATTTCAGGCGTGCTGGCGAGGCGCGTGCGTGTGTGCCGTTATGAGGGCGTGTGAGTAATTCCACCAATGTATTTCTCGATCGGGGGACACATACGTGAGATTAAAACCCGCGCAACGTGTGTACGTGCGTGCACGTGTGCGCGGTGCCGATTATTAACGTGTCTCGGTGTGCATCGCGCGCAGACTGGATTTGTTACCCGGTTTCGCGAAATTGTTTTCTGGATCCAGATGACGATCGATGAGCGCGGGAGACCTGTCTCGTGGCAGTCTGAACAACTCGTAAGACTATCTTTCATTCGTAATTTCGAACTAAGGTTGTACCAAAAGAAAAAAGGCACACAAAGGATCTCGCATTAGTTAAATAGAAAACTGGGTTTCGATAAAATGAATTAGTTTTTTTACATATAATGTAGCTCATAATGGTGAGCAAAAGTTGTCATGAAGGGTCAATAATAATTGATAGTTTTTTTTATTTAATGAGTGTATTAAAGGTGTAAAAACTTGTGCTCTTGAAGAGCTTTTGATATACTATAGCTTAGAAATTATCCATTATATCATTGCCATTATATCCATTATATCCATTACGTAAAAAAATAATATAAGGCTCATATTGAGCTTTGTATCATTTTTTGCTCACCACATTATAAGCTACATTATATATGAAAATTAATTTATTCTACCGGGAGCCAAAATGTCCAATGTAATTAATGCGGCGACTTTCCATAAATAGCAAGACGTAAACAGTAAATAAATCAACATTTTTGGTTTGTTACTGCTTACATTTTTGCCTTACGTTCTTTATTGTGATCGGTTGATTTGCTTATCGCTTAAATCTTATTGTTTACGTTTTTCTGTGTGCCTAAGATGGCTCTAAGATGACTATGACATTTTAAAAGAGCACTTGATATTTTTCTAATTTGGGAAAGAGAATAGCATGATTATACTGTATCGAACCACTTTTCACGTGATATTACATTTTAATTTATGATACTGTTTGCGAAAGTTTATTTCTATATTATAACATCAAGGCAATATTCAACGTCGTAGAGAAAGTTATTTGGTTCTCTATGCTCCTTCGTCCGAGACGAAGTCGGTAAATAATACGCTACCGTGGGATGCGATTTTCGCAGGCGTGATTATTGATCGATGCGATCGTGACCGCCGATGCGGATTTCTCCATTTGTTTAAGGAGAATAGCGAGCGTGATTGCTTTGACGAATGATGGAAGGTAATACGCGAGTAATGGTTTTACTGCGAGAGTGGACGAAATTGCATGTGCAGGCCGGGATATAAGATCGAGTTGCACCAAATACGAGAGACATATTAAATGTATGAAACCTTGCAAATGACATGAAACTGACAACGAAACTGAATTTGTAAAAATCAGTAATTGATATAAGGACTCTTAGTATTAAAAAATAAAATAATAATAGAAATAAAGACTAATATATAAGAACACAAAGTTTTTGAGGCTTAAATTTTTTGTATATGTAAAATATATTTACTTTTATAGTGAATTTGATTGGACACACTAGTATATACTGCGTATTAAAGCCGTTATACACTGATTTAATATGAATGTAAAAATGAAATACAAAGAATTATAATTTATTATAATTTCGAATTATAAAATATTTTACTTAACAGCATAATTAAATGTATAGAGGATCTCGCAATTTAATCCATATCTATATTAGACACACAATGTCATGTTAATTTATGTACGACGATTTTAATGCATCAGTACGCATCGAGTGCATCCAACCAAATTTGCTATTTGAATCAATCCGTTCGAATTTTATAATTCAAAGTAAATATATTTTATACAAAGAATAAGCGCCCCAATAACTGCGCTGCTCTTATTAACTTTTATTTCTATTATTATTTTACGAAAATATCATTATTTACGTGATATTTAATTTAGTTAAAAATTAATTATCATGCTTTTACAAATACATACGTTTACGAGTCTCAATAAAGCTATACGCGGATAAACTTTCTGCAAATTCTTGGAAAGATGTAGCGGACGAGTCATTGGCGAGTAGATGCGCCTGCGGAGATTGACAATGCGAGCGAGACAACGCGCCAGTGGAGCGAGCGCGGCTGAGGCACGAAGACGAGCAGCGTATCCACCCACGACGTGGCGCACTGTAACGAGGCTACAGTCCATTAAGTGCGTGCAGCTATTATGGCTAATGCATTACGAAGCGATAAAAAACGGGAACTATAGCGCAGTGCTCTCTGCCGCTCGCGCACACTCTCGAGAACCGGACCACATTCCATGTCGGACGAGTACGAACGCCGCTGCTCGATGCATTGCTCGGAGTATAACGCTCGTAGATACGCCGACGACACGCGTACCATTGCAAAACGCATCCCAGACGCGCCATACTCGCGACGTTTAGTCGCGACGTTCCGTCTGATTTACACAATATTCCACGCACCGTTCAAAATACACTTTTAATATTCATTTTACCCAGTCCTCATGAGAAAGTCTGTTGCATTTAGAAAAATGAGTTATGAACATTCCGATACTTCTGTAGTTTAGATTTTAATCGTCGCCTCGCTTTCGTTAAAGTGCATTGTACCCTTAGACTTTTAATCGCCTCGATTCTTTATAGATATAATAAATTAATGATAGAAAGCAGTCTGCTGAGAAAGATTTGTCAAGATGACATCTGGTTTATCTAGGAATCCTGAAAATGAGAAGGGGTAGGTAAGGAGGGAACGGTGAGAAGAAGAATGTAGACGCGGAAAGGATACGGCAGAGTACACGGTAAAAAAGAACGACAACCCTTTTCCCTTTCCTGTCCCTCGCACGAAACCACGGAAACTACCTTGGAAATTCGACTCTAAAAATATTCGTCTTATGGAGTTTCTCCGGGTTTTTTTGATCGCACTATTCCCTACTCCCCGACTCTTTTTTTTGTCTTCCTACCCTCGGGAGACGCGCATCAACCATATGGCCCGCGAGGGAGAGATAAAAAATTCATATTTTCACTGGAAGGGCTGAGACTGAGCGGTATTTTTAAACTTTGGGGAGTGCTCCGAGAGAGCATTCAACTTTGTCTTGTCGGATTCTTCAGGTTTCCGTAAATCCTTCCCTCACCAATCATCAAGTGCCAAAACAGAGGAAATAATTAATATAATTTTTATATGTAAGTATTCCTCTACCTACGACTATTTTGATTTATGGATTTTCAGACTTACGACCGATATCCTAAGAATTAGAAAAAGATGTAAAATATACGTTGGACCGAGATTAAAATTAATTTACACATTGGGAGACCTATTTTTTCACATAACTTTGTAATTATTTATATTTGAAATGACTAGTAATACATTCATTTTTATCATTACTAAAAGAGAAAGAAGAACAATAGATTTTTAGTATTATATGATTACTATATTTAACATGCGATCAACTACAACCAAAGTCTCGGAACTAAGTAAAGGATAATTGTAAGTCTAAATTACTATTGAAAGATAAACTGGGTCATTATGCATCTACTGTTAAAATGTAGGTTTGATATATTTGTTTATATATTTTAACTTGTCTATAATTATTATTACTTACCCACATTTTAAAATTTCGATATAATTTAGAATGTTACAATTGAAATGTATTTTTTTACGTAATACATTTCTTAATTAATTACTATTCATTTTTCTGGCAAAACTTAAAATTATAAAATACTACATGTTTTATCTGTATATTTTATTTATTTGAGCAATAATACGAAGCAAATGGAGATGGATGTTGATTATACCTGAAATCGAAAATAGCTTTTCCATTCATCCCTAGGCGGTCGGTGCCGTCTTCCGTTATTTAAGGGTTTCTTTGCGCTAATAGTTTTCTCACACGATCCTCGGAACGGTAAAACCCTTTTTACGGAAATCGAAACCCCTTCAGAAGCCGCACGCAGGTCCTGAAACGAATTAAATCGTTGGCACATTACGCAAAATCACGCGGTCCCGCAGTATTTTCGGTACCTGGGGAAACACGATATTTTATTATTGGTGGATTAAGACCCTTTAAGAAAACGCCGAGGGAGAAAGAGAGCCAGCGAGAGAACGCGTCAGCAGTCTGACCCATTTTCGAAGGGTTCCACTTCAACCCTTTCGAGACCTAACGGGACGCCGCGACATTTTTCCCACATTCTATTTTTCCGAAAATCGACTACCTGATCATCAACTAGTTGTTGCAAGACCCAAATAGGGTCGTTTCGTAATACGGGAAAGGGTTAACCGAACTCCCTGTTTCATGATTTCGATTTGCCTCATCGAGAGTAAAAAATAAAAATAATAGTTTTATGTATAATTACTTCATTTTGAATCTTGCGTATAATAGTATTTTTGTAAATATTTTTAATAATTAAATTTTTTACTTCTAACGAAAAGTACAAACAATATGATATTGACATTGTATTATTAATAATACGATGATAAAGTTACTGATAACAAAAAATTATAGAATTTTTTAAATTATAGAGTTTTATTTTATAAGTAGAAAAGTAAAATAATGTACTTCACTAATGAGAGTAACCTGCATAGAATTTTCATAAAATGATGAAATGAGCAATACTAGTAATGATCACATAAGAGAAATACAAGAATATAAATACGAACAGAGCGATAATTGTGATAAATGAGTGCGTTAAGAAATCAAAAGGCAGAAGAACGTTCACACGGCGGATTGGTATAATCACGTGAATCAGGCCCATTTTCGTTCATGACTCTTTTCAGCTTTAATCATTCTTAATCCCCGTTACAAGCTACCCGCACGATGTAAATAGCTCGGAAATGTCAATCTAAAAGTTGGAAGGGATATTAATGTCGCGACGTATCAAAAACGTAACGGGAATGATAGCAAGTATGTATATATATATATATATATGAAGAAAATTTGTAAAAATAAATTTTTTTCTAATACCTTTTCACCGTCTGAAAGATTTAGTAAATGAAACAACTTTCTTCATTTAACGAATTAATGTCATAGTAGGTAATACAATATTGAAAATATACTATTATCCATAATATAACATAATTGCTTTGCTGTAAAGGATATTAAAAAGTTTATCTTAAAAGTTTGGAGATTCAAGCTTTTAAAGTTTTATTTTAGAAAACTAATTATCGTGGTTTACTCTGATATCTTTTGATCTCATTCAATTTCTGCGACGCATCCCTCGTTTTCTCTCAATTAGCGACATCCATAGAAACCCCGAATAATCGTCACCCCTACGTAACGCATCGGCGATAAGCATCGACAGCATTGTAGAAACCTTTACGGGGGTAGAAAGTGGGAGTGTCTTTCGAGGGCACTCGAATGACGTCATTGGTCGGTGGAACTTTCCCGTACCGGGGTGATTCTACACAAGGGTGGAGAATTAATGCACTTTGAAATTTTACTCGTCCTTTGCTGTACGCGAACCGCGCGTAATGATGTATTGAGTTACATAGCAGTTTTGACTCTAATTCCTGTATCACGAGCTTTTCGTCATATCATATAACGAAACCATAATTTTGAAGATTATGATTTCGTTATACGTGTAGCGCGAAACGTATAAAAAATATTTACAATTGAATTATAGGACGTATCGTCAAAGTAAATTTGTTTTATAATCAATTACATCGGACAAAAATTAGGAAACGTTGAGTTAAACCTTTCATTACTGAAAGTTAATTTAGAATTTTTTTAAAGAATTATACGTATAATAAAAATTCACATCGTCATGCCATACACAATTCTTTTCATGACAATGAAAATAATTTACTTACTATTCCGAGATAATTTTGTTAACTAGTCGTTGATGATAGGGTTAACATTTTTCGCGAAACTACCCCCACGAGACCACCCAGTCACTCGCGCGTGCAGAGGCATCTCAGCGGCAACGTGCAGAGAGGTGCGTGCGGTTCGCCAGCCGGTGGACGAATGCGTGCGACAGCGGCCAAGGAGCGGAAGAAGAGGAAGGAGTTGCTCGGCGGTGGCAGAACTCCGTCTCTTTGCCCCCGTCATCATCATCGTAGCCGTGTGGTGGTACCGCGACGACGTCGGGGGCCGACGGGAAAGAGGCAGCGACGTGCACCGTCGGGGGTGGGAGGCGGCGGAACGTCGGGCGAAGGCGGGGAGAATGCGACGCGTCACTGCTCTCGACGGGGTGGGGCAACCTATGGATGGTAGATTGGTGGGGGCCTTCGAAGTCCGCGGTCTTTCTCTGTCGGTGAAAGAGGGGCCAAGGGAAGAACAGTGTATTCCCTCTCTTTCCCCCTGTTCCTCCCCTCTCCGCCGTCTCTGTCTCTCACCCTTTGGAGGGGTTCAGTCATCTCGCGCCAGTCGAGCCACGCGCACTCTCCTGTCTGATATTTCTGGGCTCGCTGGAGAACCACCCTAAGATTCTGGAGGTGACGAAACAGTCGTTATCATTGCGAGGGTGGCGACCCTTGTTTGCCGCTGAGGGTGGTGGTAAAAGCGCGTGGCAGACCGAATTTCCGCGAGCTTGAAGAAGACGCGAAACGAACCGCCCTCTTCAGACGTGGAGTTCGAAAGACCACCCCCACTTCTTCCCCCTCTCGATCGAACGCGCGCGCGCGCTCACAAGCGCGTGCCTCCCTCTTCGTCGCGGGTGCTTAGACAACCTCGAGAATCGAAGACACACGGGTACCGAGTTTCACGGGTGGAGAACCCGCGCGTGTCGTCTCGAAACAACGAGGATTCGTCGGAACGACAGTTTTGAAGTATCGTGATAACGCTGCCAACAAGGAAACGACGTACTTGTCTCTGGTGCATATTTAATAGGGGACCTTGATTAAATCTACGCAGTGCCGTTACTACAAAACTGTTACTTTTTGAGTTCCAATAATTTTCCCTTTACGTCATGATGAAATAGGCATTCTAATCCAAGTTTGTGATAAGCTCCAGTCAAGAAATTAAATCTAAAATTGTGCACCATGAAATTTAATCGTCAGGACAAAAATCATTGGTGGCTGGTCGGGAGAATTGCTAATCGTTCGGGTTGACAAGATTATGAAGAGTCAATCGAGAATGTTGAATGATCGTTGTTTGAATGCTTTCCAGAATTCGAGGATTTCAAGTGACGGCATTGAAGGTGGCACGGAAAGTGTTCGATGAGGGTAGAAGTGATCTCAGTGGGAGATTTCGAAGAGGAAGAAGCTGACGCGTGCTTCATATTCCTCGCGAATTGGGACTCCCTGACGAAGTTTCTGAAAGCCTCGTGACAAGGATTGGTCGGCGATAATTCCGAAGACTCGAATCTGGATCGTTCGGTGTGAGTGATCGCAGAGATTCTGCGAATTTGGTGCGCGAGCGACATTGAATTGTCACGTTTTCTAAGTGAGCGGACTGGAGCCGAATAGTCGGAGGTGAATTAGTGTGGATAATAGCCGAAACGCACGTCAGAACTATGGTGATGTTGACGGGAGTGATTCGCGGCAGGAACGGAGATATCAGTTAGACAGCAAGAGGTAAAGTTTGCTTCCGGTTCTTACAAACGACCGTCTTACTACATAAGCCGTTAATTCTAGGAGTAGGAAAAACTGCTAGGAAATTCTGATGTGTGAAGTTCCGAGATAATTTTGTATAGAGTAAAAGAAGGCAATTCGGTATTTTGATAGAAACACGTCATTTTCGTATAAAATTATTCTAAAAAGATGAGACGTGCAATTAATTTCTTTATCTTCTGAATCAGTGTATTATCTTCTATTTCATTTCTTTTTAATAAATCTTTTGGATAATAATTGATATTTTTTAAATTCTTTTATGTTTTTTAAAACAATCTGCGCACAAAATTATTATCATAACATATGTTCAATTACTATATAAAGTTTTAACGAATCAGCAGTTTATCTCTTGCGAAGCTGTATGCATGTACGTGTATTAGCTACAGTTGTCAACCGATTTCGCATCGTCTTATTCCACTTGAAACAAATGAACGAAATTGTATTTATAGCGTGAACATTTCGCAAATCTTCTCACTATTTTCCGCATTCCTGCCATTTATTTATATCGCTTATAGCCAATAAGCGTCATCCATAAACTTTTCTTGACCGAAACAAGGTTAGCGATAATGTACTTAAATTGCCACACAAAGCAATGATGGGTTGCGCGACAAGATGTAAAAAAGTTGGCAGCTTCCTTGTCCCCGATTGAGCTCCGCGAACTTTCCGCGCTCCGAAGTGTGTCTCGAGAGAACGAAATTAGCTCGTAGAATTGTTCCTGATTTCGTGGGGTTTACTACACAAAAATCCGTTTGGAAAACTCGCCGGAGCGTGCCTGTTTAAAAGTAGATCGATTAGGCAAAAAATATTACTTTCTAAATTCTTTAGAATCTCACTCTAAAGAATGAAAATTGAACTAATCTTGAAAAAGAATGAGATTTATTTTAAAAGTTTTAGAGAGTACTGTACGACAAACTACCTAAATATTGATCCGTTTCCCTCTAATTATATTTCGTATTATAATTTGGGGTTTTCAATTTTTTCTCCTGCAATATTATACATGGAAAAATTTTTGCTTAAGTATCTAAAACTTTAACTAAATACACATCTGAAAATAATTTTGTTAGATCATCAAAATATTATGTAAGACGCTCAAGCTAGTTGCTAGAATGTCACAACTTTTTGCAGCATTGCTCATTATACTTGAATGTTTTTAACGTTATAACTTTAACATAATTACTACTCTGACAAAATTATTTTCAAATTTGTGTCTACCTAAATTTTTTAATACTTCAGCAAAATTCTTTTCGCTAACTTGTATACTTTACGCGACGACATTAAATCGTATATAGTCGGATAACACGGCCACAACTCGAAAATTATCATCCCGTCAAACGTCGACCTTCCTGTCGGAATTCGACCTCGATCTCCCGACAGGAAAGTTCTCGAGCGAGATTATGTCACTTCTTTCCTCCCCCATTTTCGTTTTTTTCTTTCGCAGAAATTATCGCCATTTCTCTACCCATTCTACATATATACATTATCTCATTTTCATCGTTGTCTTACGCTGTTACATAAATGCTTCATGGATGGTTGCAATCTAGTTGTTACAATAAAAATATAATAAATTCATTTGATTGTAAGTACACTCTACCATAGTACTCTTATTTACGGTATGATTAATGTTATTATCTTGCTATATGTGAACGCTAATCAAACACGTAATATTGTGTGCTCTGCTTTGTAATCGCTTTGCGGCAAAGATTTTTTTAATTTTTATTTTGATTAATTATTAAACTCAATAACATTTGAAAAATATGAGACGTCTTAAGAACAAAAGAGTGAATATATACACATATTATACAAAAAACAAAAATTTTTAAGAAAAAAATCCGTAAGAAATCCATAAATCAAGATTAAAGAGCAAGGAAACGCGAGATAATACGGTGAGAGAATCGTGTGCATCGATCGAATAATCAAGAGGGAGGCGCACAAAAACGAGACAAAGAAACAGAGAAGATGTGGCAGACGTAACGAAGGGAGGAGGATGCCACAAGGAAGAAATGAAGAAATCAGGAAAGGTGGAATAGGAATCGGAAAGAAGAAGAAGAAGAAAGGGAGAAAGAGGATGAGGAGAAAGAAGAGAGGACAGAGGACAACCGGGGAATCGATATACGGTGATATACGTTGTAAGGTACAGGAAAGGTAGAAAGAGAGAGATCGGGAAGGAAAAGAAGGTTCGGTTGAACGAAGAAACGTGAACGGAGAGAGAACTCGAGAGGAAGGGGAAGAAAACCACGAAACAATTGGAGAAGCGGAGGCGGCCGCATTTCATGTTGCCTGGCATCGGCTCCCTTTAAAGAGTCTCTTGCTTTTTGTTAGCTCTTCGAAAATTATGATTGTTTGTCCGCGAGATTTACTGCTCAGAGGCTCCCCCGACGCGCCGTGCGTGTAGACGTGTGTATGTGTGTGTGTGCGCAAGACGCCCTCGAGGAGCACCGCGATCTTTCGCTAGACACTGCGGGTCAGGTCTTTGAGGGACGGTCGGGGAACGATAGGAACGCTGAAGGTTTACCGAGATTAAAGAATCGAGAATTTACAGCACTTGCTACTAAACTGGTGCTCTACGCTGCTTCTTTCTCTTTCGCTCGCTCGCCACCTTCCTTGTCATGCTATCTTAATTTGCTGAATTAGCCGCTGTTTGAAGTACGAGATTTTGCTTTGTGCCGAAAACGGACTCCGCTGCTTGTGAACAGCACGAGACGCAATACACGCGAGAAAATGACTGAGTTCGCATTCGTCTCGTCTGGAAAATTGTGTTAAAGGCAAATCGATAAAAAAAATGTTTTAACTTGTTTTCAATCACAGCAAATTGCTTGTGTACTATTATTGTACATGCGATTTCAATCGAACATATACCATGCATGGTTTTCTGTGCTGCAGTCGAAGCTAACGTTCATTGATTATTCACGGATTATTCAGACGTATACCGACCAATGCAGACTATAATCGGGAAAGAATTTAATTAAATATTTATCAACGTGATATCTGTTTTATAGTACAGGGTGACGCATGAAATGTCATACCATTTGGCATACAGGGTGTCCATGACGACCATTGATGACAGATTCCTGAGATTGTTTCGAGTAAAAAATTCTAATATCAAAATATTGAGACTGCAGTAATTTATAAATGAGGGAAGGTTTTAAATTTAATTGATGTGTTCAGAATTTGTGTGCTCAAGCATAGCACATAGTAATGAAGGTGGTTTCAAGCATCAATTCTATTCTCTTCT
Source organism: Mycetomoellerius zeteki (assembly GCF_001594055.1). Classification (NCBI taxonomy): domain Eukaryota; kingdom Metazoa; phylum Arthropoda; class Insecta; order Hymenoptera; family Formicidae; genus Mycetomoellerius; species Mycetomoellerius zeteki. Next base: position 650,651 of record NW_017257000.1, on the reverse strand, counting down.
ATTCTTCTAAACATCTTTGCTACTGTGCAATGTGTCGTGCCTGAGCGCACAAATATTGGACAGTTCGATTGGTTAACCTTAAATCCTTCTCATTCCAAAACTAATATACATTCTCGACATTTTGCTATTAGAATTATTTGTCTCGAAAGGATCTCAGGAATCTGCCATTAACGATTGTCACGGTAATTCTGGGACACCTGAACATTTATTTTTAACAAAATTGATACATAACTGATATACATTGATAATATCGGAAATAAAGTTATCGATCTATAATAAAAGCTTTTAGGTGAAACGGTCAATAATATTGTCAGCATTAACAAATTCTGACAATATTACTGATCGTGTGTGGTTAATATTGATGGATTGACTAGAATACTGACAGTGTCTGGATTTTGATTCTCGATCATCGCTTTATTAGGACCCATGTCTCATTGTCAGTATGTTACAGTGCAATAGATAATATATATAAAATTAAAGTGAAATATATTGTCAATAATACTGTCAATATTGTCAACAATAATACCGATCGTGTAAGATTAAAATAAGATAAAAATACTAAATATTTGATGCATGCTGTCAATATTATTAATTCAATATTACTGATTAGTATGCATATTATTGACCATGTAGGGTCATCTTTTGTCTATCAAGGCATTCATATGTCTATCAAACGTGATTTTTTTTCATTTTTTGGATGCGCGATTTTCTTGGAACTTGGATCGAAACGCAACTTCTATGGGACACCTGTTGCCGTATTCAAACTTCCCCAACTTTTTACCGCGCGATTTTCCCCACGGAATTACTAAAGGCTCTTTTACTGCGACGAATCTTTATCCGCTGAGCTACCGTGTCCGCTCGAGACACGAACATCTGATTTATTCGAGATCTTATTGTGGCTGCATAGCCGAGAAGGGGCCAACTCGAGACGAGTCGACCAAACGGCGCGACTCCAAAAAGCGATTCTTCCTCCGGCGCGCCGGCGCGACGATCGCTCTATAAATTTCACAAGTCTTTCGAACCCTATATTTTCTCGTTATCCTCGCGTTTTGCACGACACGTTTTATTAAAGTACGATAATTTTACGAGGGTCGGCCGTCCTCCTGCCTCGGCCTGTCTTCTTTTTCTTCCATGGTTCGCTGCGTCGCGCCGCGTCAGATTCTCATCTGCTTTTGTTTACAGTATTTCTGCTCAAACTCGATTTATTTATACATTTCCTTCCACACTTCTTTTATTATTCATCATTCTCGATGTAACTATGTATGCTAATTTTGTTAATTACGTGCGAAGTCTTCAGTCATCGCCGTTAAGTATACTCGCGCGAATAGTGTCAAATTTTCAAGCATTTAATTGCGCGTAGATTTTTATCTCGTTTATCTGATATAAATATATACGCTAATTAAGACCATACGCCCATGGTATGGCGGCGAAACTTGAAGACGTGACGCGTGATATGTCGATGAAAACGCGGTGTACGATATAATCTTCTGTGCTTTTAATAACGCTTACACTCTCGCGAGTAATATATTCAATTTTACCCGCACGTGGCTTTGTTATCTGCGATGCAAATACAAGTATGGTGTTAATTACGATGATATCACCGTGAAACATACGTCTAAAAGTACGTTCGCTTACACTTAATATAAATATTATATATTTATATTATATATATATATATATCTACCTTGACGGTTTGTCTCTAATTAAACATATAAAAGAAACGTAAACTCGTGTCTCGGCTGTACGATTGAAAAGTAATTGACTTAATTTCAAACACTGATAATTTAACTAATTGCACGAGTATCACCGCGAAACATCTCAGTGCATCGTTCTCATCGTCGTCGTTGACTTCTCGCGTATATATCCGACCGTGCTTCTCTGAGGCAGCTCGGCAGTAAAAGGCCTAAAGTTTTTAATACTTTCAGTTGTTTTTATGGCGGCTGGCATTTGCTCTTTTTTATTGTTTCCCCCCCTTTCCCCACTT
>NW_017257000.1:606984-648657 GCF_001594055.1 Mycetomoellerius zeteki | reverse complement strand
TCTCCCTCCCCTCTCTCTCCCTCTATCTCTTTCTCCTGCTTTCTCAACGAAACGCGCATGAGAGACCGAGCGTATCGGAGGAAGAGAGAAAAGAGGAGATTCACAGTCAGCCTTCTCTGATGTACGACTCGGCGGTCCGCGTGAAAAAAATCCCATAAACCAGTAAAAAAGCATGGGGTCTCTGGGCCAGAGGAGACGGGAGAGATGGACGGAGTGAGGAGGAAAGAAGAAGACGCGGTGAGAGTAGGAGAGAGAGAGAGAGAGAGAGAGAGAGAGTGAGGGAGAGGAGAGGGTTCCAGTATCGCCAAAGGAATTCCTCTTATGACGAACCACGCGTGATTTTCTTTCGTCTGCCTCCTTTCCATCTCTCTGCCTCCCGCGTCTCCATCGCGGCTTTACCCGACAGTTCCAATCCGCGTTTCTTCACCTTCGTTTCGGCCCTTTCTCTGCTTCTTTCCCTCTTCGCTCGCCTCCTCATCCTATTCTTTCGCGAGTTTTAATCTTTCGCATCTGCCTATCTAATAGCGTCTTAATTAGCCATAGTAATGTCAAAGAGTTTTATGTCTTGGATGGTATAAATGGAATAAAGTAAATCCTACTAACGCGTGCAATCTTATCTTTACGTAAATTCTTTAATTAACGTTTTTCTTCTCTCTTACTGGTATTATAACTCTATATTATTGCGAATATTAGTCTATATTATTCGCAATGTCAAAGTGGCTTTTGTAATGAATGAGAAAATGTTTCAAGACGACTTTCAAAGAAAATAGAAATTATTTTTTTAATCAACCGATAATTAATTACTTCCAACTTTTCGGTGTGTACATTTTTTGTTTTTTTTGCAGTGTATTGTAATCCTCTTTTCTTCATACTTTCTTCTCTGCTTACAACTCAATCATTCGTCGAACACAAGCTGAATAGGCAAATTAAAAAGCGGAGACAAAAGCAGGTCATATGACAAATGACAGACACATGTGCCATCACACGTTTTGCGTTTATTATTTGTGTCTGTCTACACATAGACTGGAAAATATATTCTCTCTGTCGTCTTAGCGTACTCTGTTGAAATGCATTTGCATAGCTAATTTATTTAGATGTCAATCCATGTATTTTTTTCCTCAGAGACATTTAAATTTCGAGTATTGTATTTTATTAAATTCTAATTAAATTATAATACATCAGATATGCAATTAATTTAATTTTTAAACTTAATTGTTTTTTTTTAGCGATTAGAACAATCGATCTTTTCAAAATAATTGTATGTATCCGTAACACTATTACGAAACGTATGTGAGATTTTGGATAAATATTTTATTGTTTCGCGTAAATATCGAAGAGGGAAGTGGCGACAGTATGATAATCGATCGCAAGAATATGCAAATTCGACTACACGATGCGCATACGTAGAAAAGAGTAATACGAATCATGCTTTCTACGGCGGACAGTAACGAAGAATCGGCGCTTCCTATGAATAGTTATAGGTCGTTTCGCATAAATTAGGCCGCGAGGAATTAATAGCTAATTCAGCAAGTTTTCAATTACGGCGCGATCGAGAGTTCAGCGGTATGAAACTTATAAATATGGAGGTGAATCGCGGCCTGACGGCACAACCACTGTGGATGGACCGTGGGCGAGATACTTCTGCGAGAGCTGTCGCGCTAATTATCGAATTAGCACGCGATTCCTCGTCACGAGGGATCGCAAAAGATGTCACGAGCGTTTTCATTACGTCGTAACTGATACGAATCGATAGGCCATTTCTCTTGACATTTTAGAATATTAAACTGAAGCTTTATGAATTACAAAGAAAGAATTTTTTTACATTAAATCATAAAGATATTTTTGGAAAATTCACGATTCTCCTTCAATTTATAGACGTAGACAAAAAAGGTGTTACATAGTGTCACATGAGAAGAACAGTTTGCTGAAGTATCTAAAAGTTTAGTTAGATATAGATCTGAAAATAATTTTGTTGGATTATTAAAACACTTACACAAAAAAGATATTCAAGTTGATTACTAAAATATAAAAAATTTTTGCGGCATTACTCGTCGTGCTTGAGTTTCTTACAGAATTATTTTGATCTAACAAAATTACTTTCCAGTCTGTATATATTTAAATTTCAGATACTTCAAACAAACATTTTTTCCGTGTGCACAAATGTACAGCTTTCATTTCCCAGAAATTTTGAATTTAGAATTCAGAAAAGAAGAGCTTTGCTGATATATCTAAAAATTTAGATAGATACAGATCTAAAAATAATTATTATTACACTCTAAATTTCTTGCAGTAAAATCTCACTCCAAGAGGGTGAAAATGCAACCACCCTTGAAAAAAAAAAGCGAAACTTCTTCTTAGAGTGAAAATTGTCACTCTTTTTCGAGAAGTGAAATATTTTTACTTTTTTTCAAGGGTGGTTGCATTTTCACTTTCTTAGAGTGAGATTTCACCGTAAGAAATTTAGAGTGTAGGAATCTCAAATTAATTGCTAGAATATCAAAAGTTTTTGCACCATTACTCATTACGCTCGAGACGATCGCTTCCTACATAATTATTTTGATGGTTTAACAAAATGATTTTCAGATCCATGTAGATAAATTTGTAGACACAGAAAAACCATTGTTTTCGTGTACTTTAGTCATTGAATCTCACACTGCAATGCAAAGTTTCTTCGTTAATATAAACTTGCTCCAACCGGTGCGATGCTCCGCATCATAAATGTTTCCCGCGCTACTATCGAGCTTGGCGTCCCGATGAATTATATTTCGACGATCATCTCGATCGAGGATCTTCGAATCGAGTACGAAGGAGAAGACGAGGAAGAGGTAAAAGAAGAATAAGACGAAAGGCCGCCCCGATCGCAGCACCATCCGTAATTTCAGATAGAGTCGGTGCCGGGTGTTATTAAACCTGATAGGCCAGCGAACGTTTCTCCCTCGCGGGTGTTCCCCGACTTCAATTTAAATCGGTGACTCTGCTCTTCTGCACCCACCCTGTCCCTTCAGCCTCCGCTCCCTTCCGCGCCCTTCGTTGCTCTCGCACAGACTGCTCCGCGGTGCGTACGCGCGTCCACCCTCTGAGCCGCAAAGTTGGGCCCTTCAGGCCCGTTTCGGTCAGCAACGAGATGAAGCAGAATAAGATCTACGACGAGACCGTAGGAGAATAAAGGAGAACGAAGAAAGGACGTATCTTCACTATTTGTTAACTTTAAGGATAACGACCAGTTATTAATACTCGAGATAATTATCGACATGATTCGCCATTAACCACTGAAAAATGTAAAAGTGGACAATGTGAACAGATTAAGATTCTAAAAAAGCTATACATCAGAAGATAATATAAAAATTCTTACAAGAGACAATAAAGAAGGTTGTTTGTGTACATATACATAAATTTATTCTCATATAACAAAAATCTGAACGTTTCGTCCCTAGTTTTGGATTATTTTTAGTACATAAAAATCCTATTCATAATAAAATTTGCACAAAATATGAATTATGATACAGAATGAAGTGCACAGTGAATTAATTAAGAATCGTAAAGTGAAAACGAGATAAAATTAGTGCAAAACTGTTGATTGAAAAATGGAGATTTGAAGTTCCATAATGAACTTTGCAAATATAAAATTTTTTACTTATTGTTAGTGTAAAATTAAACATATCGTATGTCTCTCGAAATTGTTCTCGAGTTCTCGTCATATTGGTACATACGACAGACGCTTAATGGTGTCATAGCCGAGATCGTTTGTCAGGACGAGTCTCCTGACAAGTCAATGCCACGTCAGTTAAAGGCAGACTCGTCGTGTCTCACTGTGAATTATTCGCGATAGGTTGCCGTGAGCAGTTCCGTTTAAAAGGAGCTCGTGCGAGCCAGGTCAAGTATCTTGTTCTCTTCTCTAACAAATTTCTAAAGCAAAGTTCCTTCTAAAATTTATTACGACAAAAGCTGTACGTACATATATTCAAATTTTTTTGAAAATTATCGTTATATTTTTTTGGAATATTTAATTAAATGTAGAATTTTTAATTTTGAGCAGAATTACAAATAATTTTTAAACAGTATTAACGTTTAATTTCTAATCAAGATCTTAGTTTAACGATTTCTCATGTTTTTATACTAGAATAAAAAAATCCATCAAATATTGAACGTTGTTCGAAGATATGATTACAATAGCGCACAATCGAACGGATAATAGTTTTGATTGTATAAACGTCATTTGATTGCAAAATCTGACGTATGTATATAATATATGTATATAATCCTATTCTGACGTACACGCAAAAAGCTTCTCTCGCTAATATAGTGCGTATCTTTCGCGATCATAAGAATATCAATGACATCGTTAAGAGTAATTCGCGCCTGATAAAGCCATTAAAAACGTCGGTAACGATTCACTGGATGGAATGCAATGTCATTATTAGGAACACGCGTCAAAATCTCTGTGAGACCACGCGACCATCGATCCTCCGGTTCGCGTAGCCGGTGGCGATCGCGCGGGATCGTAAATCGACGTCGAGCTTATAGAGAACAACGTGACGTTAAGATATCTTCCTGCGGAGCAGGAAGTGGCTGGAAATGCGAGTCTGCGAGAGGCAGACGCGCGGACCGTCCTATCGCGACCGGTTCTCGCGCCGATCGCATTTCCATCGCGCTGCCTGCGTCACTCGACGACGACGCGAAATGAATCCGGAGCTCTTGTACCGGTAGCTGCTACCGCGTACGAGTGCGAGTGTGAGATCGACCGTTATTCAGGAATTAATTCATAATTAGAGCGAGGCCCACCTATGGGGAGAGCCTAACCCACATTCCAGCCACCGGCTGTCCCCGCTGGCTCGGCAGGTTAGCTCGTTTCCAGCTTTTCTTCTCTGTCTTTTCGCCTCCGTTCCTTCCATCTTCTCGCCACTGCCGTCTCGCCGCCGTCGTCGTTGTCGTCGTTGTTGTCATCGTTGTTGTCGTCGTTGTCGTTGTCGTTGTTGTCGTCGTCAGGTCTGTTCCTTCGCTCTCTGCACTCCTCTACCTCTTACACCATCTCGCCACCTGGTCCACTCACCTACGCGCCGCCAGCGACTACCGGCAGCCGTTTTGTATGGTTTCCCCGCTGGCTCCACTGCACACGCAGCAGCCGGCGAGCGTATTATCCGCGTTATCCGCGTGCCACGGTGCACACACGGTGACACTCCTCTCTTAGAATGCGCCACAACAACCGCGGATGCCGGATCAGCTGATTGATTCGCATTCCCTGACAACGATCTGGTGCAGCGATCTTCGAGCAGTGGTATTTGCGCACATGTATGCGCGAATACTCGTTCTCGATCGAATATGAATGCAGTGGTTAGAGAGCAAATGCTTCTCTCCTGATGAAAACTCATTCCGATAAATCCCAGTCAAACGTGGGAGCTAATAAAACAGCCGGTATGAATTTCGTGCTGAACGACGATTTGTATTGTACTCTCGATCGAATTTCACTCTAGATCGTGATTGAAATTTCAATAATTATCGACTGATGATTTCGAATTCCAGATGGAATATCTTGTGACAAATTTTATTATTAATCTTAGTTTCACACGGAAAGAATTATGGTTTTACTGAAATATCTAAAAATTTAGCTGTAGATTGAAAATAACTTTGGTGAACCATTAAGATAAATATAAGGATGCTCAAGCAAAATGCTGCAAATAGCTTTGATATTCTAGCAACTAGTTTGAGCGTCGTAGAAAACCTCTAATCAGCAACTGTTCATATTGATTAGTCCGCATTTTCTGGTAATTCGCGTTAGTCAGAGAGAGAGATAGCATATATCTTTTATCGCTCACAGAATTTTTGCAAAACGAACACACTCTTATTAGGCCAGACTCTGATTAGAAGATCTCTACGTCATACATAATTATTTTGATGGTCTAACCAAATTATTTTCGAATCTGTATCTAGCTGAATTTTTAAATACTTCAGCAAAACATTCAAAGAAAAAGACGTAATAGTAGCAACTGTAAAATTATTTATAATTATTGTAAATATTAAATAATTATTTTAACTATGTACGTTTATACAACTATACGCGCTAATTGTACCTTATTAAACAATTGTGTAGTTGTTGTAGATGTTTTTCTCTGAATGCGTTCTTTCCATGTAGTAGGTATTACTGTAGTAGGTATCTGATAGGAAATATTAAAAAGAAAAACATAAATTCGATGTGTTGAATATTAAAATAAATATTCCTATCTTTATAAAATAGATATGTATTTACATATGTAAAATCGTAAGAAAATCTGATAGGTATGGTGTATCACGACATTGTTCCTTCGAAACCGTGTCTACCTATACAGGCATTCTGTCTGTCGAGCAAGGAGGAGAGTCTTCTGCATCATTTCGCAGTGTCATAGTTCACACGTTAATAACGGCGTGCGCCCACGTCGGCCTGAAATCATAGTAGGCTGCGCCATGCCGCGCCGGTTGAAATGCGATATCGCGTTAACGCGGACGCGATGGATTAGAAAGTGGATTTTAGATGTTACCGTTCTCGCGCCGTCTTCACTAGGATCGGTTTCAGATGCGATCGCGCGCGGCCTGGCCCCTCGATATCGATATTCGCCACGCGCGTTATCAGCGTTTACGATCATGCTTGAAATCTATGCGGAGCATAACGAAATCACACGTGAGAGATTTCAGGCGCACCTCGAGCTAGATGTCGTTTCGAAATCGCTTTCGAGTACGCTTTCGGTTTTATTTCCATTTACATACGTTCCCACATTTTCTATATATCGTTGAAAAATGTCTATCCGTCGTTAGTGGAGATTGGCGTGGATATGAGACACTTTGCGAAAGCGCGTTATCTTTCGTGCTGCTTGTACCTGCGCGACGATAACGCAGCTGCAGGGAGCCTGGAGACGCCGTAACGGAAGAACGTACGCCAAGTCGTAAGTGGGTCAGCTGGATTCTGGTTTAAATGCATGAGTACGTGCGTGCGTACTGTGTTTTTGTTTGCGCGAAAACGTTAGCTCTTTGAGATTTAGAACTGTCGTATAAAAAGAGAAACTACTCACAGAGTGATGAAATTTAATAATTTATTTATGTTTATTTCTATCAATACAGATTAATTTTAGTTTCAGTTTAAATTACTTTTTATTTTGTTCCAATTTTAAGAATTGGATAAAAATAAAAAGTAAATATTAAACCGAGTTAATCTACATTGGTAGAAATGAATATTAATACGATATAATTTATTATCTTTTAATATTTTTATCGTCTAAAATGAATCTAAAGAAAAAAAAAGATTTGAGTTAAAGTATCGATAGTCGAATTGAGGTTCTTCTTCCTTTTATATTAGGCCTCTGATCTGCGTTACACCTTTCTCATATGCTTATTGTGTGCATGCTGGTTATTTAATTGCCAAGCATATGGGTTCTACATAATTAATGCAAAACGGCGGATTTTTCGAGAGGTATTTCTATGGACAAGAATACTCTCGGGAGGTTGCCGGCCTTCTCTGAGAGGAGACACGAGCGTAAATATTTTGGTTGCTACCAGGATCGAACCCGGCACTTCTCTCACATGATAGACAAGTGCGTTGTATGCCATGCTCCCGCTCCGAATTGAGGTTGTGCAATTAAAATTCACGTACCGCGTGTGCGATGGCACGCGTATCGATGAAGTTTTGAATACTTAGCAAATCGGATTTCGAGTCTGAGCTTTCGATCGAACACGCGTACGTGAGAAATCCGAGAATTTGATAAAAGCGGAAATCGCTGGCACTTTTATTGATCCTCACAATGGCATGATTCAATCGCGTCGTTTTTGTCGCTCGCGAAAAATCAAATTGCTGACTCGATGAAGTTCCATTAGGTCGTCGTCCCACACCCGTTCTCATCCCTGCTCCCGTAGCTGATTCCCTCCTTTCTTCTCCTCTCTTTCGTGATTATTATTTTTATTTCTATTTTTGCATACGTGCCAATTAGCGGTGTAAATCACAACATGCATCCACATTATCGAATAAAACTTAAATTAATAAATTGACAAGTTCTAATTTTTAATTAAAGTTTATTTGCTCATTATTAATAACAGAAGCGATAAAAATTTATGTAATGAAAATTATAAATTGTCGACTTTCGTCTTTGTTTAAGATTATAATATTAAATTATAATGTTAGACTTTGAGAAACATCGCAATGTTTACAAATTTAATTTTATTTAAGCAATATGTAAGACTACAAAAATTTTCATTGAACGTAATTGAAATCGATAAAAACTTATTATAAAAACATCATCGTTATAGAAATCTAATACTGGCCAATTAATTATTGAAAGACAGTAATTAATTACTTATTTTATGTCTCAAAAGCATTATTGTTCAGCACTTTAGTATTCCAAATGAGCAATTAATTACTGTCTTTCAATAATAAATTGGCCATTGGTATTATATTTCTGTAAGGGTATGTTTAAGTTGCTGAGACCGTATAGACGTTAAGTACGTAGAGCGCGCGGAAAGAAAAGGAGGCGACATTTCGACGACGCCAAAATGCAATTCGTCGCGCGACAAGAGGTCGTTGCACTATGTGCCCTTCCTGTTTCTACCTCGCGCTACCTCCAACGCCTTCGTTCGATCGTGCTTTCGCGAGGCGATAAATTACCTCGGTGCGCCGCGATCGCCGCAATTCCTCCCACTTGCGGGAGAAAAAAAAGCGACCGAAACGAGGGCGAAGAAGTGCGTGACAAATCTATCTGCGATCGATATCGATCGCTGGGTGACTAAAGTCAAATTACGCCTGCAATGTTTTGAAGAAAGACGTGCGTGAACGGGGCCGTTACTTAATTGACATGGCGCTCCGGTTTATAATTACACTCACGTTGCATGTTTCATGCGCAATTAACATTGTATAATCTATGCAATCTTTCAGGAGCTGCTAGGTAAACTGGTCGTTTCGGAAAATGTCGATACTAATGACAAACTGAGACAAACTTTTATCAAACTCGGTATAATCGAAAAATCATTCTGTTATTAGCTATTAATTTTCTTTTGTTTTTAGGAGGTGGCACGGTTAACACCGAATGATATCATTAGTAAATGTTTATTCATATTTAAAGAAATTTTCGTGAAAGATGGTATTTAAATTTCATTGAGACGTCATCATTCACAAAATGTTTATTATAAATATAAAACATTTACTAGTGATATAAGCACACAATATTTCTAGAATGTTGTATGAATATTATTTACCCATTTTAATATTCATATAACATTCTAAGAATATTGTGTTTTATTCGGTGTTAACCATCTCCCAAAAATAAAGAAAAATATTCGCAGAACACAAACTAACAGTAACATTACATCAATATTATAATTTTCTACTCAACAAATGTAACTGTTATGTACATTTATATTGTTAATTGAAAAATTATAATAGTAATGTAATGTTACTTCGTTAGCTTGTAGTTCTACGAGTAGCTAATCCAATACTTACGTCTTTAGAAACGATTTATAAATTTTTAAACTAAAATAAATAGTAATTATTAATTTTTCTATGCAAGTGGAGTCACATCTCCGTTCGCGTGCTGATCACGCGTGTCTCCGAAGAATCTAGAGCCTCAAGAATATCACGAGAATCGGTAGCTTGCACGAATCACCGGATTTCGGGAAACAACGCGACCGGGACACAAGGGCCGTGGGACAAGATAAAGACGAGCGAGACAAGCGGCGGCGGCCCGGCGAATCGTAAATTTAAATTTAGAGAGACGCTAGCACGTGAGCGCGCCTCTTCTTTGGGGCCTTCCCCTCCGGCGTCTCACAGCTTCTTAGTGCCTACGTCCTTCCACTCTTTCGGTCCTCTCCTCTCGCCACGCCACCGTCGCCGAAGCGCGAGACTCGAAAAAGTGAACCGATTTCGTTGGTTTCTGTTTCACATCCCGATTTGAATTTCAAAACGCGACGCGGATTGGCTGGGTTCTGTCACGAATTGTCACGAAACTTCACGACCGGAAAAAGTTGTTCCGATTTTTAAGTCGAACGCGGTCGTCCTCTCTGATCGACGTCCTCGGTCGATTGTCTCAATAAGGAGACGAAAGATCGACAAAGTCACCGGGTGCGATTGCGCGGTTTTCGCAAGAACGCGCCGCGACGCCACTCCTGTATCTTGCTCTTCTTCCTTTCTTCCATTGAATTCTCCATGCAGATGAAAGACATCCCTCAGGTGCAATTCATCAATTATAAATGGTACAATCGAATTTTCTACGAAAATTCGATGAATCCGCGCATTACATCTTTCTGAAACGGAATGTAGTTAATTTAAACGAATTAACTGGAATGAAAAAAATTAGGACATGGATAAAAAAAATTTAGAATTAATATTTGAAGCTTTTTCATGTTTAAATTAATATTTAAAACTCTTTTATGTAAAGAGGATTAGATTGCACACAACTACATTAATATTATATTACATTATTTTATTGTTACACTATTATCATATTATGTTATATATTTATATTATCCTCAAAATTTTTTGGAATAAATCTCACTTCAAAGGAGTAAAATCTCACTCTAAAGGGGGGAATGAAAATTCTGCCACTTTTTTAAGAGTAGCAGAAATTTCACTCTATATATAAAGAATTTAAAGAGTACAATAATATACATCTTATATACAGATACATGTAGTTTTCACACTTTTAATTGAAATAAAAATTTAATGTTTTTTAGATTTAATTTTATATATATTGTATATATGTGTAATTAAAAATCTAAAAAAAATATTAAATGTTCATTTTAATTACAAGTAAAAACTTGAAACGTTGATAAAAGCAGTATTTTAAACGAATTTTCTTTCGGCAAATTCCATATTCATAATCATTTTTAACATAACATACATTATATGCATGTTCTTCAATGCAATTGAAATTGTAAGCGAACTGTAATCCGAGGGAGACGACCTTACGTGACTTCGGGTAAATTTGAAAATAGCCGGGTAGAGAAAAGCTTCGCCACTGTGAAACGCAACGAAGGAGGAATGATTCTTGGCAATTTTAGCAAACGTGAGATGTCTCAGATAAATCTACATAAGATTAGTCGCGTCTGTTATAGACAGATCATGTTGAACGCTGCTAGTTGGCACGTATTCGACAAAAGAATTTCCTGTGTTGCTCGATTCACAAACATGTCAATTTATCTGTTTAATCCTTTTACTACCAAAAATCATTTCATTATAATATATATAAATTAAATTTTCTTAAACTATAAATTCAATAAAGATAAATAATTCACAGTTAATAAATAATAAGGATACGATAAAAAAGTAGAAAATATGATGAAAAAGCACCGAATAATTTCGATATTATTTGATAGCAGAAGGGTTGATATACATATTACCGAGAAAATGGATATTTTTGTAAGGTAGCACATATCGCAACCATAAGTCACGGAAGGAAGTTTCTTTAGACACTTAGGCGGCGTTTGGCTTCTTATCTATACGCCATGACGTTCAACATTCAAACGCCCACGCACGGAAGTTGACTTCCTCATTTAACCGCGGGACGGAACTTAGTCCCTTGATTTTAATTTCACGTAGACCGTCGTATCTTTAATGGCCTTAATTTAGAGAAAAATATATGCGCATATAACAACGATTTAAAATGCTGATAACATGACTCGCAACTCGAACGTTTTCTTTTTCGCAAACGTCTCGAAAGTCTCGTCCGTATTCCGTGTAATGAGATCTAATTAATTTGACTACGCTTGGAACTTTCCGCAAAGCTATAGCTCTAATCTTCAGAATAATTCTCGGAATTCCATTTAAAATCTATCATTGATATTCTCCGTCTGTGGAATCCGCGTGAATTTACCTTACGCTCGAAAGATCGGATCACACACGCGTATCGAGTAGGTGTAACGTATAGCTTGCCAGTTTAATGCCGCGACGGGTATGTAACTAGGCCGTGTCGCGGTTCGGGTGTGGCCGTTGCGCATTGTTTCTGAAATTACGATATCGTCGTTATTAATATTTATATATTGCGCGCGAGGAATCGTCGTTGGCTGCTGCTGGCTCAGCGACGACTTTCTAAAGCGACCGAATACCATCGCTTGAAGGAGACAATTCTTAGCGACGTCTCGTCAGTTTGTCATAACCGACAGCAATCATCGTGCCAAACGATTCGAGGAAAAGTAAATCGGTTTAAAATTTGATATTAATAACTTTGATAAAAGTGATCGTTACTTTTCTTGAAAACTTCCATATAAAAACAGAATGATTTTATAGATTCCTGCATAAAACAATTGACAGTAAAATTATACACGAAAAGATTTTGCTCAAATATTTAAAAATATAAAAAAAATACTCAAAAGAAAGAAAGTAAATTAAATAATCACTTTTCTTTGCAATAAAATGATATTTTTCTGTGCGAAAATTTAATTATGTACAGATCTGACAATAGTTTTATTAAACTATGAAAGTAATTATGTAAGAAATTCAAGTATGATGAATAATGCCGCAAAAAGTTTCAACATTCGACATTAGCAACCAGTTTGAGCGTTCTACGTAATTATAGATCCAACAAAATTATTTTCAGATCTGTATTTACCTAAATTTTTAGCAAAATCGTTCTTTCTGTGTATGAATCCGGTATGGTTTACTAATATAAGCAGATGTCAGGTAAAAATTGTGTAAGAGTAGGGTTCAAGGCTGGTACCATGTCTACGGATGAGAACAAATGCTGATCATAGCGTTTCAACAATGTGAGCGGCTGTGACCGCTCAATATCCAGACGCCCAACGAAATCAGACGGCTGGCGGTTGATCGACATTTCGGGGGCGCTCGTTTGTCACACAGAAAAGCCGGAATCCATTTGTCCCTGCGCGATCTACGCCCGGCTGTGTTAGGTCTCGGCAGTCAGCCGGTCTTACCTGCCCACGGCAGGCAGGTCGGTTGACGCACGCTCGCTTCTCTCCTTTTTTTAATTATTCCGTCCTTTTTACGGACATTAAGATAAGCGGCAGCGTCGGTCGCCGAGCTATCGGTCAAAGTCACGCGGAGTTCGCCCCGCGATACGTTCGAACACGGAAAGGATTGTTCTTCCCTCGTTTTTTAACTCTCTCGATCCATCTGCCTGCCGTGTCATACCGTCACGCGTCGACGAATTTTCGGTTCTCTTCTCATATATTCCTTCGCTTCCGTCGTTCTTTTTTTTATATTCCTGGACGTCATTAGTGCCCAACTGTAGAGTTGAGTGGGTGATATCAGGCAGTCGAGAAGGGCACGGATTATTTTTTTAATCTTCCGCGAACGCGGAACATTTCGTTGAGATTCCATCATGTTATTGTGGGTGGACGGGATGGTATTCCGATGCGCGGATTTCTTCGAGCCTCGCGTTATGGTAATGGATAACTGTCATAAAAATTCAGGAACCGCTCGACAGGCTCTTCGTAATTATCGGATTTGAATTCTTCATATCACTCGCGATCGACTCATTGACATTTTCGTCGAGTTTCACTCGTTGGAATTCCGCGTCTGTGCCCACGTTGCAATGTTCCTTCCACAATGAAAACGTGCACGTAGATAACCGATACTCGTACGTAATCGCTCGCCTCGTAGGTACACATGAAAGTCTCGGGTAGTTTCTCTGCAGCTTCGATCACCGCGAAACTTCTCAACGCCGAATCACGTAGCTTGTGAATATTTGTTATTTTCACTCGTAATTGCGATGTAATTATATTAATTGTGAATCTACCCCAACGATTCTTCTCTCTTAAAGATTGAGAGATGCCTACAAAATATTCAATTAACAAAGTAAACTTAAAGAATTAATATGCATTATAAAAATATATAAAATACTCTAGTATTGTTATGCGAATAATTATTAACATTTTTATGCAGAATTTTAAGCGGCGATTTTGCAGCTGCAGATTTTTTTTCTACTCAGAGAAAAAGACGTAGTGGTACGAGTAGCAAAAAATTATGATGATAATTATACAAATTGAATTAAAACTATACTATATAAGTTTTACATGGAGAATTAACCTATATAAGACGGGAAATCTATTACAGTGATACAGAAACAGTGTTTTAGTCATATTTTGAGGCAAAGAGTACAATGAGATAATGAATTATAACAAATATTGAATTATATAATAATCTTACACAAAGAAAAGCTGAAAAACGAACCCCGCTCTAAAAATTAATGTACAGTTGAATAAATTATTTTACAGTTTGCAACTAGAAATCAATTTATTCAACTACGCACATTAGTTTATTCGATTATATGTTATATTCTACACATAAAACTTGTATAGTTGTCACTTTTATAGAGTTGTCACCACTATGTCTTTTTTCGTGTAACATCAGAGAATACACAGTTGGAAAATTTGTGTTATATTTAATACATTTTAAGTGTCCCAAATAGTCCATTCAAATTTTTGTGTTAATTTAATTCAATATGAATATGTCGGAAAGTAATACAAATATTATAGTGATCTACTAATACAAAAAAAATGTAATACTGACACATTTTGTAAGCAATCATATTTCTTCATTAAAATTAACATTTACAATATGTGAATATAAAATTAACATGGTTCAGTAAATTTTATAACATTTATAACACATTTTATTCATTTATCTTAGAATTTACGTTTTAAAACATATTATGTTATTTTTCTTATTTATTCACTTACTCATAAATTGTGCTATTTTAACACTAAGAATGTTGAATATTAATTTAACACAAAAATTCAAATAATCTAATCACATTTTGTTAAATTAACCCTCGGATATATTAAAAATTCAACACAAAATATTAAGAAGGCCTTAGTAGACCATTTCTAACACAAATACAAAATGCTTTTTACTGTGTATTAATAAAGAAGGAATTTTATTTCTGACGAAAGCGTCGACACGTCGAATTATTCCTATATTATACAATACAGCTCATTGACATTTTAATCGAGTTTCGCAGAACGCGCACCGGAACTGCGATCCTTGTCGTCGGGGCGCGTGATCGCGACGTGACTTTTCCTTCGCTATAAAAATGCGCGTCCGGTCGGAATTTTACAGCTGCGATTCGTTAATAAACATCGCGGCTGGCCGCGATGACGGTATCGCCAAAAAAGGTCAACTCCATCTCGCGACGTGGGGCAAACAATGGTCAGGCAACGAAAAAGGCGCGAAATCCAGAATGCCGCAACGGACGACGCTCGCTCGCGTGCGATTGCGAAGGTATGACACGTTCGACGCACGTCTCTCAAATAAATTATCAACACTCTGGCATTCGCCGCGGAATCGAGCATCGATATATGACCGGTGGCCGGGAAGGCACAGCCGGACGAATGAACGGATATACTGGCTATGGCGAGGATTACAGGGGGGATGTCGAACACCATAAGCATGCAATCGTCTTCGTTCACCCACTTCGCCATGCCCATAGAAAACTCCGATCTCCTTAAAGGGAAATCCCCGATACGTGTCTCTATTCAAGTCTGTCCGACATTCACGTCTTTATTAAGCCCGCGACAGTTAACACATCTTGAAATATTTTAACGTAACGTTTTCTGAGATACACGGCGTATATATCTAACTAATGTAAGTAAAAGAATAAGTCACACGTATTCAATAGTGACCAAATTATGAACATATAATTTAAACGGATATAATATTAAGATAAATTATACAGCTATAATTGATTCCTTGATTTATTTATAATTTTTGCGTATATTTCTGTCGAATTGATTTAAAGACATGTCTCTGCAGTATAGGAGTTTACATATAACATAACTCATTGGCCCTAAAATGTTTAGTATAGGTCTATACCGAGCACTACCAAATTAAATAGGTTATATTATGAACCCTTATGCAGAGGCTTGTCTTTAAAAAAATGTTTCATTAGCATACGAGTGAAAAATCTCTTAATGCTGCGCTATCTTGTATGATTTTTATTTACGAGAAATAAGAACTCGGAGTCCATCTATCGACGATGTCACATACTGTTCGCTATGACTTTCAAAATTATTTCACATATGAAATGTTTTAGAGATAACTCAATTGAAAGTTTTTAAATTTATTACATGAGAGAGATTTCAAAAACAGCTCAACTGAAAGGTTTGCGACATTATTTCATGTGAAATGTTTTACAAATAACTCAACTAAAAGTTTTCAAATTTATTGTGAAAGGTTTCAGAAACAGCTCGACTATAAGATTTGCAAAATCATTTCATGTGAAACATTTTAGAGATAATTCAACTGAAAGTTTTGAAAAATTATCTTTATGTGAAAGATTTCAGAAACATTTCTGTTGCAACGTTCCTTATGACATTTTGCAGAATATTCTTTCAGAACTGAAAGGTTAAAATGTTTTTGAAATCTTTCTGAAAACTTTCTGCAACAATCAGTGCTCTATCAAGATAGTCTTTGTTAATAACAGTATTATTGATATATAGTTTGTCAATAAAAAAATGATACAACTAAAAAATTAGCATTTCTTATATAATGACAGGAAATCAACTCAAAAGACGTATATTTTTTATTAGAAAAACTATCCATTTGTAATTCTTCCAATTTACTGCTAAAAAATAGAAGTGTCGTTTGTTTTTTAATCGTGTTCATAACGATAGTTTATAGAAAAGAGACATTTTAAGTTACATTCTGTGAATTGTTATCGGTGCCGAAATAATTATATAAAAACGTCCTATTTGGAGTTATGCCATTTTTCCTTGAAAGATTTCTTAAAACGTTGTTCCAATTCAGAATTTAAAAACTGCTCTTCTGAAAAATTACTAATTCGGAGATGTTACTTTTGTATCAAACAAGCGACGTGATGATAAAGTTATACATAAATCATGAAAAAAGTAAAAATGCTACGCATACGTTAATTTTCTTCAAACATTTACAATATATATATCGTACCAGATGCAGTGTTTGAGAAGAAGCGTCGATCGATTTCAATCGGCTTTTCTCGTCGACTATAATACGATATACGCGAGGTCGATCGTTTCGACGTTATAAAGTGCATTTTGCAATCGTTTCATATTGCCCGCTCTTCTTTCTTTTCTCACAATCAGTGTTCTGCCATTTTCTTCATTCATTGCGCATTCTCTTTATTTCGGTATTTTTGTAAAAGGAAAAAGAAACGTATGCAGAATGAAGAAAGATTGATTGTCGGAGCAACCTCGCCATTCATCGTCGTAAAACTTTGCACGTCGCGAAACAATAAATTGATTCATTTAATTGAAATAAAATTTTGCCTCATATTTTGATACAATCTAATATCTCATTCGCAATTGTTCAAACATCTTACAGCCTTCTGTTTTACGATTTATAATAATAATAACTTTTTTTACGGTACACAACGCAATTATATTGTTCCGCGAAAGGATTTAAATCCGTTAATTCCATTATGAGAGCCTGGTTCTTGCAATCCAGACCACTTTAAGTTGTCGTCCGCGTTCGCAAAAAGTCCAGCTCGATCGGCAGACGAGGAGAATAAAGGAGACGGTAGTGGAGTAGGAGGAACGGCGAAGAAAGAGAGGGTGAAGATGCGAGACTCTGGCATCATCTTCGGACAGCGGGCAGCGCCATTATCCCTCGTCCATTTGAATTTTCAAGTTTCGTAATAACGACTAATACGAGACAAATGAAGCGCGCGAAGAGCGAACGGAAGGGGGAGAGGAAGAAGAACGGCGGAGAAGAGCGGTGATTAATGGAGTCTCCGCAGCGAGCGAGAGCTCGCCCCGGATAAGATCTCCGATGGAATTCCCGTGGCTTTTATATTGGATTTCTTTTAAATTCGTTACTTTATCCGGCGCTATGTTAATAGCGGCCCGATATGAGAGCTCGCGGTTAAGAGGAGTTCATTTATCATTCCGCGGTGAGGAGAGTCTCCGCGCAGCAGCGGCCTCGAACTCCACACTGTTCTGTGCATTAGGAACGATTCATACGTTCGTAAAGCTTCTCTCCCCGGTTATCCAGTCACCCTTCCGATTGTTGTTTCGGAAATGAATTTATTACCTCGCCGGAGCGTCTCGATTAAGCAGGGCGAATGCGCGTCCACAAAACACAGCGAAGTCCCTCTTTCTTAAATCCTCCGAAAATCTCGGAATGGAGAATAGCGAGTTTCGTTTCTTTTCTCGTTTCGTATTAAATTTTACGCGCTGAGATAGATTGATCTCGTTTTATTTTTATACGACACGATTTATAGCATAACGAAGGAGTGGGCGTTAATGAATGTCGAGCCAGGTATTCGTGCGCTACCGCGCGAATGACGCGTTGCGAAAAATTATTTTCGCGCACGCGGGCCATGCTAAATACTATTTTATACGCCGCCTTAATAACGCTACGATACTCATGGTTGAGCGGAGTTCATTTATCATTCGACGTTGCTCGCATAGGCGAGTCCGATCTCCGATGCCTCGGCCTCGAACTCCACGTACAGTGCGTTAGACGCGATTCATTCATTCCGATCGCACAAGTCCTTCGAACTTTGAAGAACGATTCGCCATTGTTCTCCCAATGAATCCGCGAGTTCACAAACGATGGGTTAACACAATGCGCAGTATAGTCATTCTTTTTATCTTTTTCTTATTATTATACCAGTAACTTTAATAACAGTTATTTTATTACTGATTTTATTGCTGATTATTTGAAAATGAACAGTCAGATGCAAACTGTGCTCTTTACTGCTTCAATCTTGTTCCCTGCCGTATCTATTCGATCGAAGCGGTTTAAATCAATGATTATAGGGATTATTGTGTATTTTCTTTTTAATTGCATATTTCTTTCTTATAATATTTTTTTATTATAATATAGCGTTGACCAAAAGTATAAAACACCCCTACAAATTCGCGTAATCTTCTTATATTTACGAAAAAGAAATTAAAAAGCAGTTTTTTTTGAAAAATAATATTTACTTTTATAACAATTTTAATATTTTATTAATTTTCCTTTGGATTTTATTACCTATTCCAAGAAAATGCAATGAAATGAGAGTGCTTCATATTTATGGTCAAGGCTGTACTTTTATAACAATTTTAATATTTTATTAGTTTTACTTTGAATTTTATTACTACCTTTTCCAAGAAAATGCAATAAATTAAAAGTACTTTATATTTATGACCACAAGGTTGTTATTCTTATGATTTAGGATTAAATCTTATGATTTTATATGATAGATTATTTTTTTTACTACAAATATAGTATATATGCATGTACATATATAGTGTATACATATATAATTCACATCGAATTATTTAAGCATTAAAGATCCAGCTTCGACCGGTATAGGCTTCTAGTTTATCGATTGTGTTTTTACATGTATGGTCTAAAATTTTTATTGTTTATATTATTTTTTATTGTGCGTTTCTGTTTAAAATATTTCAATTCGATTGTTAATTCACTTATTTGGAAATTATGTGAAATGCTTTTGCGATTTCCAGTCACGCTTAATCGATACGATTAAGCCGATCGTTCCTTGGGAAAGAGGAAGACGTTTCTCAACTGGACGATCGGTGTCAGTGGCCGGACGGAAGTACTTTCGCTTTGCAGGGAGACTCGGCGCCTCCTAAGACGAGACATTTCGTCTTTTCGCATTAGGATTCACTTCCCAGTGTGATTAATTGGGCCTCATTAACATCGCGCAGCTCGCTCGCTACCTCGATGCGCGCGCTGTCGGGACTTGGAAATAGATACGTTTCGCTTGTGTAGGTACATCGAAGCCGGCTCGTTGTGTGGTTTAATCTCGGGTACAATGTCCGCTCGAGACTCTTACTCTCCCTACTATCACTTGTGATAGTACTACAATAACGTTTCGACCTTAGAACCTATAAGAAAGTCCATTGATTGAGATGACTGCGATTGTAACATTAGCCGCGAATTATCCTCCAATTTTCCACCTATCGCAATTGCGATCTGCAGCAATTTGCGCCCATGAGGAAGCGAGCTGACGATACATCTGATAAATGTGATATTGACGAAAAAGACACACTTGTGACATTCATGAGAGCCTGGTACTTTTGTCGCCGACGATACCTCTTAATCCAGATCGAAAATATGTAAATAAATTCACTCGCGGCTTCGGTAGAGCCGGATGCCCACACTCTGTATTCCCCGTCGAAAAAGTATTTTAATAGAAACGATTCATCATTCCCGAGAGCCCACGGACGAGAGCTTCTTTTTCTTCGATCACGGCGAAGAGCAGCTCCGGACTTTTATGCTCGGCTCTCTCCAGCTCCAAACTCAAGTTGATCGCTTTGGCGCGTCCACCTCGTCGTCCCTTTGTCGACCCCGGTTTCCGCTGGGATTCAATTTTACCGGATTTCGCGGAATTTCGGTCGAACGGTCAGTTTTGGTTTATCTCCGCCTGCGCTCTGTCTGCCCACGTTCGCTTTTTTTTTTACGGCCTGTGGAATTATGCGTTGCAGGATTCGCCAGCTTTCGCGGAATCCCGGTTCAGGTCGCGACACAGCGCGAGGACTTTTCGACCGATGATATAGCTTTTCGTTAGGTTTTATGGAATTTATGGAGAGCGTCGCAAATTTCGATTAGTCCAGGCAGTAAATCGCACAGCTACGAGACGTCACATGGATAATCCGGATGAGGATTCCGAGCAACGTCTTCCAGATGGTACCGCGTGATAAAGACTCTGCCTATAACACACATCCATCAACATTCTTTTTACCTTCATTTTAATTCCATTAATTTTTTTGCAGGTTACTTTTTTAATTCCTTATTCGGATATTGTTCGATTCTTATGACGTGAAGATTATCATCTTAAGATCTAGACATACAAACAGTAGTATATATTGCTGATGCCTCACCTTTCGAGTTGCTGCTCTAAATTACACTATACTTACGTTTATAAATTTATATTTTCTCGCACGTCAATAAAGCTTATTATTATTATTATTTACTTGCGCGATTTGTATATATGTGTACGTATATCGTTCCCTTATTTAAAAAATGACAACTAAAAAATGTGATTTTTTAATTGTTACCATGAATGAGATAGATAAAGATTACTATCAATCATCAAAAGTAAATTAATTTAACTTCGTAATCCGTTCACCAAATAGCACTTGTATTGTTCTTAAGGATTTCAAAGAGATCACAATACCTTTTACAAAAGTGACACATTTTGAGTTATGTCGCTTTTGTAAATAAAAAGGAGAGCCTTCTCAGAAAACATTTAGAATTAAAGCAGTTTCTTTGATCGAATCTTGAAGAAGAGATTGTTTTATTTTGAATTTACTCATTTTAATGATATTTCCATATTTTATCATTTTTAATGAATTATTCCGAATTCGTTATAATTTTAGGCTATCGACATCGTCACAACTCATAAAGAGTGGTTTTTTTAAAAATTGTGAAACGAAAGTGACAAAAGTAACATTTGATCATGTTTGTATATTCTTTTTGCCGATATTATTTTAGTCAATAATTTTTCGTTAAATTAAAAAATAGATTTTTCTCTTTTTTTTTTCAAAGCTTAATTTTTTGAGTTGTATCACTTTTGAAGTAAGGGAACGATAGATTAGGTATTTTTCGATGTTTGTTATAGTAGAGAATTCTCCGACGAATTTACGCGGTTAGTATACATTCGGATTTTACGGAATTTCGTCGGACCCATTCGCTTCTTCATCTCTTTTCTTTTTCCTTCGATCGTACGAGTCTCGACGATCGAAACACACGCGAATCCGAGGGGATTCGCGGCGCTATCGGACCGCACTCGTAAAGGAACTCGTTCTCTTCGTTCCCTCTTTTTTCTTTATCTTCTTCTGTTTCTTCTTTTGTAACTCGATGCTCTCAGTGCGCGTACGGTCTCACGACTCCGGTTGAGTTCGACGTCTCATTATGTCAGAGCTAAGAAGATTTCGAGGGAATTCCATACCTCGTTCTCTCATTCCGCGTCCGCCTTCGCCATCACCTTCTCCTTTCTTTCCTTCCTATTTCTCTTCGTCTTCTCGAGAATCGCGAATACTTTAAGATCGCTGTCTGTATTAAATCGTCAAAAACGTTCAATGGCCTATCATGTCACGGACGGGAACTATTCGCGAAGCCAAGAGAAATTTTAAAATTCTATTAAAACCTTAGCTTATACTTGTTTGTAATATAGATCATTATATCCCAATCAAAAGTTAAGAGATAAAAATTGCAAAGAATATTAAATCTCATTAATAATTCATGATGTATATCGATCTCTCGACTATTAAATGTATTCCGTACATGTTATTATTATGATGATGCTAAATGTCGACTAAACGCGATTATTTTTTTTCTTCTACAGCGAATGGAAAATGCACGAGTTTTAAGCGATGAATGGTGAGAGGGGAAGCGCGGAAGGAAATATAATAACTTTGATTGTGTCGCGATACCGGTTTGATATTTCCAACCGGTTCCGAAGCGATAGGCGCGAATTTGCATCGGGCTGCGACACGTACGCTACTAGGTATGAAATAAAGAAGAAAAGAGGGAGGTACGCAAGCGAGCGGAGGAGAAGACATCAAACAAGTCTAACGGGATCGCGCGTAATCCAGAAAACTCCGGTTGGATTATCTCTCCCCGCCGACGACGCCGTCGTCACTCGCGGAGCGACCAGATTTTTCCATTATTCATCAGGAGCCAAGAGTCGGCCGTCACGTCGCGATTGATTTCTTATTGATTTCTTGCGGCTCGCTATTAGGGATCAATCGAGCCTCGTAACCGATCTTACACGCGAGTCGTCGATAAAATGTCCCTTGACAGGTACTTGCCGACACAATTGGGAACGACACAACGTACCGCCGAAGAAAGGATTTCCCGTTCCTTCAATCAACTTAATCAATACTCACGGTCATAGTAGTTATCCTAATCTGTTCAATTTAGAAGCATCGTCTAATCAGAATGGCCTTTATACGAATATGTACAATAAATAAGTACAATAATAATACATACAAATTATGTTTTAATAACACATGGAAAGAACAAGTTAATTTTTAGATAAAATATCTAAAAATTTGAACTAGATACAGATCTGAAAATAATTTTGTTGGACTATCAAAATAATTATGTAGAACGCTTAAACATTGATGGCGATGTTTGAAGTAACATTCTAGCAACCAGTTTAATCGTCCTACATAAATATTTTGATTATCTAAACTAGAAACTCTGTAGCAATTTGGCCACGAATGATTTTGTCAAAATCTTATGAGAGAAAGGTATACTATCTTTTTTATACGTACTAACTTACTCTAACTTGTATCTGCTGTCTCACTCTGTAATCTTAATTAAAGTTACTGAATAAGATAGTATAAGTTAGAGTGAAATGTATGCATGTAATAACTGTCTCTTTTTGTATATACTATCTCACTTTAACTTATACTGTCGCATTTTGTAATTATAAATGTAGTATACTTATACATATATATTTATACAGAAAAGATATCTCTCTCTCTCTCTCTCTCTCTCTCTCTCTCTCTCTCAGAGAATTTTGTCAAATCATTCGTGGCTAGACCGTTATAAGATCTTTCAAACAAAATTATTTTCAGATCTATAATATCCAGCTACAATTTTTAAAACTATTCTTTTCGTGAAATAATTTAGTTACATCTGTAACATCATTGGCAAATACAAGAGGAATCGGATGCAAGTCTGAACTTCCGTTAAACACAGCGAGATTCAGGGGAATCGCACATCGCGAGACGATCTAAAATATGGCCGGCTCGACACCCGAGACCCTCGAAGAAACGATCGTGTTGCGACTTAACGAAGAAAGCGAGCATTCAACCTCCGTTCAGAAGCGTTTCTTCAGTCGAGGAGACGTTGCGTTCGGCCCATAAAAAGCGGCCCGTGGAAGCGCCGATCGTTTCGCTTCCTAAGTGTAACGTTTGCGAGATGGCTCTAATTGGTGTTCGAGGTTGATGAGCGCGTATGCGAGACCGCTCAGAATTTTCAATACGTCTTTCTCCTTCTTCCCTTTCTTCCTCTTTCTCTCGCAAAAATTTGCCTTGCACAGATATTTCCTCGTTTTCACGACGCGTAAAAATAATTCCGAAAGCATCGCGTGATTTTGGAACCGATAATTATGGAGAGCAAAGTATCATTTAGCGAATATAACAATTTGCGAAGTCTTTTTTGTACTATCACGATTTCATTAAATTTTATTTTCGATTGCTAATATATGTGTAACTATATGGATGTTTCGTCTTAAAATAAACGCTTCTCTTGCGATTATTTAAAATATCAATTATTGATACTTGTGGCCTCGTATGAAAATAGGAAGATAAATCGTATGTCGTTGTTTTTAAGGCTGTTTTATTAAAATCCGCGAATAAGAGTACCGCATATCCCTGTAACGCCACTGCCCCCTCGTTGCTCGTTACCAGCAATATGGCCCCCTTTTTAGTGGAAGCCACCCCGAATCGAGCGAGACCAGACCAGTCCAGGCTGCTATAAATCTCGGAAGTTTTAATGCCTTGCAGCCTGCACGGCAGCCCCTCCACCTCCCTCCTGTGATATCCTCCTCCTTCTTCTGCATGGCGAACCCCACCTCTCCGCCAACCCTTATGTCCATATTTGCATACACGCATAATAGCGAGTGCGACGCGGCCTACCCTTTACTATTAATTTTATAAAATCGTTCAGGCCATTGCTGGTCGCGTCCCTCCTGCCTTATTTAAATAACGGATTTTCGAAATCTCGTTTTCAGTGCGATTCAAAAGGGGAGGACATGTCGCGTATTCGCGCACGTGCGCAACCGAGAAATTCTGAATCGTACAGCTTTCGTGTAAATGGAGCCATATTGCCGCTTGGAATAGATAAAAATTTATGTTATATATTAGTCTATTATGCGTATAATCAACATTTAAATTTTAATGCTTGATATAGAGGTAGATTAAGACGAACATTGCGTATTGCAAATTATCCATGCGATATATTCTTTAGATTTTTTTTCATGGAAAAAAATTTAAATATTAATCCTTTTTTTTTATTCAGGAAATATTATTATCTTTGGAAGTTTGAAAGTTTCTTATCGCTACAAGATACAACTCAAAAAACAAAATATTCTAGAAAATGAATTTCAGTATATTGAATATTATTGAAATTTTATAGGTAATGTTAATTTTGAAATATAATTTTGATGGAATAATTGATTGTAGAGGGATAAAAATATGTACTTTTTAAAATTTTCTTTTTTTTATTTATTTCACTTTTTCTTCAAGCAACTAAAAAAATGATAATTTTTGAGTTATGTCGTTGTTGTAGCAAATGAATGATGTATCGTTCAAGCATGCTATTAGTCGCGTTTCGCGTATGAGTCAACATCCATCGATTAATTATTCAGCACTCACTCGTTAATTAGCCTTAAAACCTCTCCGGTAGAATTCCGGTTGTAAGCTCGTGACGATTAAGCCGAGATGACTCCGACGTTCCCGCATCTAGCGAAAGAAGATTCACCATTAAGTCGACTGCTGCTTGGACATGCAGCTTCAGTAGTGGGAGAAGCCCATTAGCAAATTTAATTTCATCGACGTTCTATGTGCTGCGCTTTGTTAAGATTTAAATTAAGATACAAACTCTACTCTAGCATCCTAATAAAATTATCAGAAGGATTCGCAATGGACTGTTCAACAATACTGTTCAACAATCCTTTATAGAAATTTAATACTGAAAAGTAATGATTAACTACTTATTGTGAGTATATTGAAAGTATTATTGCTCAGTTGCTTTTAATACTCAAAATAAATCATTTTTATTGACCAGTATTACATTGGATTTCTGTAAAGGGAACAATTCTGAAGCTGCACCGAAAAAAAGTCCGGTAACAGCTGTTGAATATTGAATGAAATAATTTCAATTAAATATTCAGTTAATATAATCAAAAATAATTTTACTTTCTATACATTTAATAATTATTACGATTGGTTATATTATTATGTCTGTAATACTGACTAAATATTTAGAAAAACGAAATTATTTTTGTTTACATTATATAATCAAACATTTGATTGAAATTATTTCATTCAACATTTAGGAATTATTACCATATTTGTCCTTTAGTGTGAATACAATCAGATCTATTTTATTTATTAAGCATTATTTATTAAGAACAATACTTATAGTTTACATAAAATATTCAAAGAAATTTTAAGATCGTAATAAGGTCATGAATTAAAAAAAATTATAATTAGTCGATTTACGTTAGTGCGATTTTCCAAATATTTATTTGAAATTACATCGTTTTTGTGAATTTTAAAGAAAGTGATAAAAAGAGGAGAAAGAAAGAAAAAAAATGAAACGAGAGAAACCGGCGTAAAATCGCACATTTGAGCTTGCTCGCGCCTATTAAGATGTTTTAGCGCAACCGACGAGACCTCTCCTTTAAAGGTCCAAAAGTCCCCGCCGTCGCCGCGCCGGTTCTACTTAGAGCCGATCGTGGCTTAACTACCGTAACCGTATCCAGGTCTAAATAGTCGGAGTTACGCTAAGTAGCCCTAACCAGATTAGTAAGTTGTTGCGTGCTCTATTTTTAACAGCGCGCGCGCAAAGCACACACAGACATGACCGAGGCGTGTTTTACACGACGGATGGGAGAACCGGGCGGAACGAGGTGCCGATGAACGGAAAAACGAAGACAGTCGAGAGAGACAACGTCGCGCTTTATCTTAATCCTCGTAAATGGAGCGTACCCTCTCGCGATCTCTTGCCCGGCTCTTCGCGCTCGACTCTCCGGTCAACTGTCGTAATTTCACCACTCGATATCGCTCCCGGTTCTCTCACTTCTGAGAAGGAATTCTGAGAGGCATAGAAACGGAACGATCTATTACGCATTTGATCTAAAGATGATCTTTCTGAGGTGGTCTTTGTGGTGTGGCGCAATCCTCATGTAGGCCAAACATCGTTGGCGAAACGCGAGACGCCCGCGTCTTCGTCGCCTCTCCACGTCGATTCTTTCGACGCGGCGCGAAGTCCAAATATTAGAAGCAAACATCCTTCCGTCCGGCGACGAGGGCCGAATTTATTTACATGATGCTCAACATTAAACGCCATCCACTTGTCTCGCGGCCGTGGACGGCGAGACTTCGAGTAAGAGAACGCGCGAGAACGAAGGGCGCGGACGCGCGGCGGCGGCGAGGCAACGGGGGCAGGAATTTTATTTCCGCTCGCATTAATTTCAACGACGCAGAAGACGCGGCTGCCATAAGGCGCGGCTTGAAATTACGAATATTATGACTTCAACCAGTTCTCAGAATTCTATGTTTTTCATTCTTTAATCTCGGTCCTCTCGTGTTTCACACCATATCTTATGAACACACTCGCCCTCTCTCTAACCCGTTCTCTTTATACTTCCTTTCTCGGCTTCTCAGTCCGGGAGCAAGGTAGAGTGCCACACACGTGCGAAAGAGTGCAGAAGCAGTTCTACAGTAATCCTTATACAACGGAAAAGTATTTAAAAAAATATAAGCTGCGCGAGGAGCCCGTGCTTTATCTCAGTCACTGACTCTCTCGAGAGTCCGCGGTATGTTGACTTTAGCTAAGTAAAAGTTTAATGGAAGGCCTTTGAATAATTACAAAATTATTGATCATCGAAATAAAAATTCTAGAAATTTAAATGAGTAATAAGATTCCATAATTTTTTTGATAGTTACAAGCAGATTTTCACAAAATTATAATTGTTTAATCTATTTAACGTCAAATTGCTGTAACAACATGCAATTATATCATCATATCGCAATGTCATATTGGAGTGTTTGGTGACATCAATGTGACAAACGCGATACCTAGATCTAAGGCTTGATATTTGGAAATGCAAGCGGTTCGATACGTAAGTCGCGTTGTATATTATTCGGCGGCGACTTGGTTTCCGGTCGTTCGTCTCAGTATGAGATAGACGATTAATATACATTTTAAGCCGTCAGTGGCGAATTTGAATAATCTCCTGGTATTCCGCAGCAGGCACTCCAGAAGCCGCGAGAGCCCCTCCAGCCCGCCGGAGCCTGGCAACGTTACGTTCGAGTGTTTGACGAACGAACGCGTTACGTCGCCGACTTTTTTGTTTCCTCCTTCTGGCATCGGCATCAGCGTCGAGCTATGTCGAGTGGTAGCCCGCTCTCACGGACCCGGCCGCTGTCTCGTACAATTTTATCCCGTCCCAACTCCCGGCATCATCTCATTCCATTCAATGCATCTCCTTTATAGAAATTTATAGATACGTGACTGATTGACCTTAAACCTTTTGTTCTTCTATAACATATCTATATAAAATAAATCGTTAGAATTAAATCGAAATTTCGCGGAATTATATATTGCATTAAAATTTTTTATTAAATAAGTAAACAAGCTAAATATCGTCGAGGCTAGATTTTTATGCCTAATAATGTTTCATGGTAAATTTTTTAAATACATTTTAGTTCTTCAAAATTACGCGCCAAATACAGCCAATCTTAAAAACTATACAGTTCTAAACTAAAGCTGGAATTTTTTTCACCGAAAAAAATATCTAATTGAAATTGGACGAGCCAGAAGATTCACTGAAAAAAAATTTGGTCATTTTTGGTCCAATGAATGATTATTAATTAATGTCCGACTTAATGTTCAGTTAATTCATTGATACAATATCTGGATTCATTAATATAATTACACATTCATGTATTCTTGCAATGAATTCTAATAATAGTTTTATAACCTAAATTATTATGAGAATTCATTGGACCAATTTTCATTGATTCAATGAATATTTTATTGTATTTATGTACAGTTTTTGTTCAGTGTTTTAATTATCAATCAGAATTCTGATCATCTCAATTAAAATTTAATAGATTTAACCAGAAAATTCTGATTCATCAATTTTCAATTAGAATTTCAATTAATTCAATCAAATATTTTTCTCATATTTTAGCAATTTTGATTACTTTTGTAACGCAAATATGCGGCAAATGTGCTTTTTTAAGAATTGAAAAGAAAAACAAAGTGTGTCTACAAAGCACGTTACAGAACTGTAATGACTGTAAGTGTCTTAATTATCGTGTCGGCATTCCATAGTTTTTTTCTTGATTCGATTGCCAGTTTAAATTTACGAGTGTATCACCGATGCGTGACGCGTTCTCATTAGCAAGCGGTTTGCAAGCATTTTTCATAATTACGTGAAACATTTCTCAATATGCATGATGCCAGTCGCCGGGAGTTCACAGGGCAATTTGTCGAACGTTGTTTTGCAAAGTAATTCAACAAGCATTTAATAAGCAAGCTTTCTCGCCACGTATTTTCTTAAACACTTTTTACTCCAATTTGCTTACCGCGCTCATCGCGCTAAAGGAAAGAAGACAATAGAATTCGAAGATTTCCCGGAATGGCGCGTCACCGTCTTCGGTGTCTTTCGGACGACTTTTGGTAACTTCAGATCTGGCATCTCGAGTATTTAGGCCAACGTTCGGGAATTTTAAAAATCTGTGGATACCAACCTTTCCGTTGTGCGTGAGGTCGAGCGATGACGCAAACGGTACAACAATGGAATCAGAAGGACAAGGAACTTTTCAAAGAAAGGATGAAACTTTTGCTTGCAAATTTTAATCTAAAATGAAATCTACCGAGCTCTTATTTATGGCTGGTAAGACGGATTTCTTGTTCAAGACCATCAGGAAGGAGTAGCGGATAGAGCTCTGCAATTTAATCCACATGATTTTTTGATTATTTATTACATACGATGGGTTGTTCAGGTCCCGTGTTAATTTTATCAACTTTTACAAATATATAGAAACTATTAAGTAATTGTTACATATATATATTTTAACATTAGAAAATATTCGCAATATTATGTATTAAAAAAGAAAGAGTAAAGACTATGGAATACAAAAAGTGTAAACAGTGAGATGTTAGTAGTAGATAAACAAATTGATTTGCTATTGCTTACATTATTGACTTACGTTTTCCATTGCGATTGGCCAATTTGTTTATTGCTTACGTCTTACTTACATTTTTTGTGCGCTATAGTTTTAAAGACATTATTTAGTCAAATGCTTCTAATACGCGAATGTAAATTTTCCCCTCTAAATTTTGGCAAGAAAAAACACAATTAATTATGAAAATCATTTCTACGAAAAGTTAAACATTGTCCAATGTGTAACTCACTCATTATTTATGAGAAAAAATTCGCTGAAGATTCTCGAAGGTTGGCTTTAATATATAAATATTTTAATATGTATTTTAATAATTATTTTAACACTAAGATCCAGCTTAGACCGTTAAGGCTTTCATTACTCAGTGTATTTACACTTTGTATTTACATTTGCGGTCTTAAAACACTGTAGCTGATTCATAATCGGTTTTTATTTTAAGATCATCTTAAGTAATATCTTAAAATGCTAAGCCCGCGTCTAGGTTTTTAAGCCTTAAGCTATTAGAAATGGACGAATCATAGTCCATAGAATTATTCTCCTCGCATTCGACTGTAATTGGTCAGTTTTTTACGGCTTAAGGCTTAAAGTATTTATTGTAGATCCGGACTAACGCTTTCCGATTGGTGTCGTGACATCTTAAGACTGTACAGATAGTCTTAAATACGTATAAGAACCGACTACGAATACCAGCCTTTGTTTATTTTAATAAGTTTTGTGTGAAAATAAACTTTTACCTTTCCACCCCCTAACTGAAACTCCCCAGTAGAGTACGCCCATGTTCTAATATTTCAAAGAAAAGAAACACTCAGAACACGAATGACCTAATCATATCGATGTACTAAGCCACTAAGGGTTAATTCGCAACTCGCAACGGACAGATCGTTAGATCCCCGACGAATGTATGCAGGGACAACAGGCCGAGCGGAGATAAAAGTTTTCTTTCGTTCACGGTTGATCGCGAGCACTGCGATTCGATGATTTCGGTGCACGTGTACACATGTGTGTGCGTGCGTGCGTGCGTGCAGCTTGCACGTACAGAGAGGGTGATAATGTATTCAAGGTCCGCCCCGTGTGCCGCATGGTGGGGTGAAACGGGGCGGCCCGCGCGCTATAGGTACTGTAACAGATGTTAATTATCCCTTCTGTATAGCCGGCGAAAAAAGGAGCTCGCGCTCGCGCTCCTTCCTCGCGGGCACTCGGACATATCGTCCGATCGTACACGCTGAGCATCCCCGCTCGTCGCCGGGCCGCCAGCGCGTATATTCTCGCGGCTACGCCTAACGCGCTCGCGCCAATCGGAGGGCGCGCTCAACTTCGACCGACCCTACTTGCGATTATTCGCACAGATCTTTCTGCTTAAATCTGTAGATCCGTCGATGGGCCGATGTGCCGAGACGCAAGGTGGAAGTAACAATGGCTAGGAATACGTTGCGACGGAATTCTGTTGCATACTGGTAATTCGCACGTACCTACTTTCGTTCTATCGACGTTAAAACTGAAATATTAGAATAAGATAAGCATAAAATAGAAAAACATGGGCTGCGTTTAGGGGAAAAAGCAGCTTTGCAACTGTTGTAAGATGCTTTAATGTAATTGGTTCTTACCCTTAGTTTTCACTGGATCTAATCTTAAAGCAATGCTGTCTAAGATGTGTAATTCTAGGCATTGACGTATCGATATTCATACCTATTACCTTTTTTCTATTGTACTTCCATTAAAAAAAAAGAAGCCGGTAGGCATAAAAATATCGGTATCAAGTTCGCAACTACAAATCACAGACAGCACACTGTAAAAGATCTTACAACAGTTACAAAGCTGTCTCTTTTGCTGAACGCAGCTACTGTTATGTCATTTTCTAATTTTTTATTATTTGGAAATTCTTGGTGCTTTCCAATAAGAAACACAAATGATACATGAATCATTTTATCTTTGTTTAACATTAATAAGCAACAAGGAGGTATTAATTTACTGTGTTGCACTGTATTATCTATGTCTCCTGCTGGAAAGTACCCTCTATTAACTTTTCCAAGTTATCAAAATTTGTAACACATTTACAGATGCTGGGTCTGTGACACTCATTTAAATTATATTAGTTAAAAGACACTAATTATTTTCAAAGATTCAGGATGATATAAAAAAGAATGAATACTAAATATATTTTAATAAGAACAATCAAAATTTGTAGATGTAAAGAGAATTGAATTGTTTAATATTTTTTTACAGAGACAATTTATAATTGAATGAGTTTATAGTAGACTCCTCGTTAACTTTGCACAGAGAATTAAAAAATTATATCTACATATTCGTGCAATGATTATAATTTGTTAAGATTTAATCTTTATAAGACGGGGAAGCCACTATAGTGGCGTTGAAACAGTGTCATATTTTGAGATGAGGAATACAATGGAAAATAATGAATTATAACAAATCTTATTTAAGGAAAATCTGCTAGATTTTAAAAACAGTTCCCTGTCTTCTAAAAGTTAGAATTGAAAACTCAGTTTTGCAAATACAGATACGTATGTCTTTCGAGACGATTTTCTCATTGACGTTGCAGACAAGCGTCAGTCGAGACGGTAGCAAGCTCGGGCTGATCTTTCGAGGACCGGTTGGTTACCGGTCTGAATGGCGGTCTGTCGTGCGAGCAATGCGCAACACAATTTGCGCCTTGATCGAGGAGGCAATAGAAAGCCCTCGTACATCAACCGTGATCGGCACGACAGGTTGGAATTACGGCGCGTGTCGCCGATCCGCGCATCGATTCGACAGCCCTAGGATGGTTTCTCTATTTAAAGGTTAATTATTTACGACTCGGCTCATTAGCTCATCGTGATCGGCAATTACCATTCGGAGGCCGCGACTTCACGACGTATCTTATCGCGTGATCGTCAAATTAAATTTCGTTATCTACTTGTACGATTTGTTGCATTTTAATGATTCGCGTTTAACCTTCAACTATAGCAATGCGTCATTTGAATGAAAGCTAAAATTTTAGATAGGTTGTACCATCTGTACAATTAGTACTATGAGTCTCTAAATTGTACAAAAACTTCGAACCTTTTAATAGAGAAAATGATTTTGAAGTATTAAAAAATTTAAATAATTTCGTTGGAACATCTAAATAATAATGTAAGAAACTCGAACATATAGTGAGCAATGCTGCGGAAAGTGTCGATTTTCTATTTAGTTTGAACATCCTACATAATTATTTTGATAGATCAACAAAATTTATTGTCAGATCTATATCTAACTAAACTTTTATATATTTCATCAAAATCGTTCTCTCCATATATCGCCGTAAATAAAGGTTCACTTGCATTCTGTACTTTAAACAGGGCGCTTCAATTTAGATGTAATTTTCATAGCTATAGTTGAGGATTGAATAAGAAATTTCGTCATTGGGACAGCCATTCTTCTCACATGAGCCATGATTAAACGCGATATTAATAAAAGACCGGCACCGCCGCGGTGAACGCGGCTACCCATCGGCTACTCATCTCGCGACGGGTTTCCTGAAGGGTTGCGGTCCGACATCGCGCCGGGGTCAAACCCCCACGCCAAAAAAGGCAAACGGCCATACGTGTGCGATGTAGACGATCGCGCAATGAACGGCGGGCATGCCGGCAGAAGCGGGTAAGAAGTCATTTTCCAACGGATTGAAATTCCATTTCGCCGTTTCTCATTGCGAGAGAACCAAACCCGAGAGCCGTAAGGCCATGAAATGACAGTTAGTGCGAGTATAACCCCTCCGAGATAAACCCTTTCGATTGGTTGGACGTTAATGTGCTTATCACGCCGCCTGCACGTCCTTTTATTGTTTCTCTCTCATTTCTCATTTTTCTTTCTTTCTCTTCGTCGGTCGTCTTCTCTCCTTCGTGTCTTCTCTTCTGTCACACTCGCTCTCTCTTTCTCTCTCTTTATCTCTCTCCTTCGGGGCGTACCGTTGCCGCCGTGCGACACGACAGCGTGTAATGGGCTTAAAGGTCTGCATTCCAATAACCGAGAAACGAATTGTCGTGCACTCGCGCGTTATCGCGCCAGCCCGGTCGGTCGCCCAAGACTAGCAGCGCGAGCGAGACCAGCACCAGCGCTCGTATATCACCGTAGCTTTTGTTACGGCGACGTGCCTTTGTTTTCGCCTCGTTTTCGCGATTCCTTTACATTGCTCCCTCCTTAAGTCTAGTACAAACTCGAAAACATCGTCGGCGAGTATATTATCGAGACTCGGAACAAGTCGTCGACTTCATTCGCGACTAAATTGATCGCGCATTTCGCGGCCGGGAATTATCTCGCAATGAATCGAAATCGATTCTTACGGCAATGATTCCCTTTTGTCCGAAGGTATAATATCTGTACGCATCAGAAGGCAGTGCCGCTCCTCGCAGATCATTCTCACATGTCAGAACAGAATACGTGAGAAGCAGATCCGCGCATTCGGCTGACCGGAATTGAATATTATTTTATATTTTGTTCCAGGATGCGGTGAGAAGCCGGCTGGTTCGCGAGATTCGAGATGTCCGCCGTAACCAGCCCATATGGCCCCGGTAAGACACTTTGCATTCTCGAATCAATTAGATGCTAGATCTTCGTTCTACGCGAAATATATTAGTAGCCCATTGGCAAAAGTTGTTATCTCCACTTGACATTTTTTGTTGCTTAGAGCGAAAAACTTGTATAATTTTTCTCATTCAAACTATCGAGGAAACCATTTTTTTAATTGAGAAAAATTTATTTTAGTTTTAGTTAACAACGTGTATAATATGGTATGAAAAATATAATTTCTATTTATTAGAGTGCACTTGACTGGTTTTGCAGTTGGAGGAAAGATTTTAGTTAATTTTGAAACAAAATGTTTACTATTTTTATCAAATATGATTGATGGTTGTAACTATACTTGTAGTAGTAAGAATTGGGAATATATATTTTTTATAATTAGATTTACTTTTTTCCCTTGATTTTATAGGATTTGTAATTGTAGGGTTTGTAATTTCAGCACATTTTTAAAACGTTCAATTCGTAACCAAGGAGCTGAGGGATTCAAATATCTTATTTTTTAAATTTTTGGATATAGCAATTTTTATATATCGGCTACTCATATAATAATAAATTAATCTTATATTTATCACGAGGTGCTTTAAAAAGTCATCAAAGCATTAAGGTTTTCAGCAACAATTATACGAATGTATTTTTCTCATATCGTTCTATGTGAAATATATCGTAATAGTAATAAATTTATCTTTTTATCATGAGGTGCTTAAAAGTCATCAAAGCATTAGAATTTTTAATAACTTTAATAATAATAATCTAGACAACAATCGCGAATGTATCTTCTTCAGGAATGCTGAGCTCGGGAGAGAATCCATTACTATGTTATTATTGTTATAACCAACGATTTTCTGCATTTGCACTAAGAAATTCTACATGAATCACAGACCGATCATTTGCGTCTAACAAGTGAAAGTAACTTAAATGCCGCATTGCAAGTATATGAATCGCGGTATTAATTTTATGGAACGTTTATACGTAGCACCATCGATGTTTCGAGAAGAATCGTGCGCTTAGCGTCCGAGTTCGCGGGATTGTAATTGACGCTAAAAGTTGATATCTATTAACTGCAATATGAGAAACGAAGCGAGAAACGCGCTACGCGGCATCGCCTTGAAACGCCGAGGCATTCGTTATGCGAAATTAGTGACTATTGTCGCCTCTACCTTCGTAATGTAAGTACCGAGATACATTGCTCATTCAGATTGTCTTTATTCTCACCCGACATACCGGAGTTTATTTGAGAGACTGACGGATGTAAAAATGAGGCGAAAAACAGCTTGAGATCGGACTCGCTCGGTTCTTGCGCACATGCCATTAGCGTCGGTTGAGAAATGGAACGATAGGATTATAGCGGCTTATCCAAACAAGACAGCGATCGAGTGAATTTCATCTTTCATCAGCGGAGATGCTTTCCGACTCGGTCTACAACTACGCGACGACCCGACGGGGCGCCGCCGATCAGGACAGCGACTCCCAGTACGAGGCCCAGGCCCAGTTGCAGATCACCAGCAGCATCCAGAGCAAGCCGCGGAACAAGCGGAAAAACTTCAAGCCCATAAGCAGCCGGATGGCGGAGATATCCGACGAATCCGAGAGAGACGACGACGAACCGGAGGTCGTGGAGGAGAGTTCCAGCGAGATCCTCGAGTACGAGAGGAAAATGTTGTTGCCGGCCGACGAGAGATCGAAGCAGAGACTAAACAACAACGAGGCCAGTCCGATGGACCTCTCGGTCACCACGAGACCGCCGTCCTCCGAAGCCGACGACGATAGCGCGGACTCTCTCAGGCATAAGTTCATCATCGAGCAACTGAGGTCGCAGAAGTTTTACTCCCCCGGTACAGAAGTAAGTTATGATCAACTGATCCTTGCTTTC
Organism: Mycetomoellerius zeteki; assembly: GCF_001594055.1. Lineage (NCBI taxonomy): Eukaryota > Metazoa > Arthropoda > Insecta > Hymenoptera > Formicidae > Mycetomoellerius > Mycetomoellerius zeteki. The sequence goes on along the minus strand of NW_017257000.1, from coordinate 612,404 downwards.
TGATTTCATTTATTTAAGCATATTATTTGGCTGCACAATATTAGCTAAAAGAATCAACCAAATAATCAGATAAAAGAATCAATATCAGCTAAAAGTTTTCGTCATGAATATATCCTGAAATTAACTGCAAGAAATAAAACAAATAATTTATAGCTTATAATGGTTTATGCAGCGCAATGAAGATATTTTGCTGTAGTTTTAAATAAATAACTTTTAAACGAATAAAAATTGGTACAAATGAACGTTTGTATAAATATTTAGTAGAGTTTTATATTTAAAAAATTTGATTTAATTCGTAATACTACTTTCTCATCAAATTTACAAATAAGTATTACAAAACACAATTTTACACAAATAGGTATCAGACATAATAACAATTTACGAAATTTTTATATGTATTTTTGATGCTTTGATATATGACATATACATCCTTAACCCAAGATATTTGTTCTCGAATGTATCCAGGCGAGAAGCCCAAACTCCGATTCATCGGATAGAAGCGGGAGCGGCGTCTTGGATGCGGAATCGTCTCGCTTGGACGATCAGGATATCCAATTCGAAGATGAGCGGGGCAACGATGTCGATGGCGAAGTCGAGATCGAAGAGCGGAAGCCCTTCGAGGGCATGAGGGAATACGCGGAATCAACGATGCAAGAACTTCTGGCAATCTATGGGCTGGCGGGAGGCGAACTGGCGAAATCGGTCAGCAGGCAACTGCCGCCCACGTTCCTCAACCCGAACGTTGGCCAGCAAGCTCAAGGTAAGTGACCTCCAAAATTCAGCGGTTTATATTCGATCGAATAAAGTGATCCATAAAATTTCAATGCATAAAGTATAACGCAATTTTTAAACATTTTGCAAGGATTATTTTAAACACCATCATATTATCATTCTAATTAAAATCAGTATTACGATTCTGGAGTCTATTAAAATCATTATCGATTAGCGTTATTAAAATCGCCCACATTGATCTGACGAAATTGTTAGATGGATCAGAATGCATGAATTGGCAAATTCGAGACTGATGTAGGATTGATCATTGGCCGCAACTGGTCGACATTCGCGATCGAGTTTGGCCGGGTATTAATTCCGTGCCTCACTTGCTACCAGAGTTATCAATCGACGAAATTCCAAACGCTGTCATCGCGTTTTTTATGATTATTATTATTATTATCATCAAACTGTTGCTTTATTGAGGTGTGAAAAAAGTATAAATTAGCATATCTGTGGACATTCATGATAACAATTATAATATCGGATATAATTTCTCAAAAGGTGAGATATCGGTTATAGAGCTCTATATTTATAAAAGTAGCGCATTGTTTTTATCTGAAGCATGCCGACAATCAATTTCCTATTGGTTACTTTCCCTTCACGTTTTCCTATTGGCTAATTTTGATCTCCTTTTTCCTAATTGGTCTATTGTCCAATAAACGTTTAGTAATTCTTTAATATGATATGGTTATTAGGTCAAACATGGCGGTCAAACATGGCATTTGCGCTACTCTTACAAATAGAGCTTTAATCGGCAACACTGCTGCTCAGACTGCTGATAGACTGAATTACGTTGAATTTACTCCGAGGAAAAAAAACGAAATGAGTTAATATTTGCGACAAACACGTGGGCGTGTATTCTTCCGGCGATTTGTCGAGAATCCACTGATCGCGCCGCGCTGGTAGCCGCGATCATCGTTCGATACAACGTGAATTAGAAGCCTTTGCCGAGCAGTGGCGGTTACGTCAGCCGGCATCGCGATAAACGAATGCACTTCTTGCGATATGTGTGCTCGCACGAGGATGGGGGAGCTCGTATGAAGAGTCGGCGGCTTTCGACCGGGACTGTACGTGCACCAGAACAGAATGTGGCACTTACATATTGCCGGTGCATCGCATATGTGCGCACGTGAATATGTGATGGCTCTCGCAAGATGGCCGACTTATAACTCATAAAGTCGGTCGGTCCCGACTGTGCGCTAAGCGTCGACCGCCGACCCGCGATCGATGGATGCCTTCGAGATCAGCCAGCGTCATCGTTTCCCGTTGCGCGTGGCGACCAGCGTGGGTTGACGCTCGAGAATTCCCTGCGGTCCAGAATTCTCAAGTCCGCTTTAACTTACGTGCTCTTTCTCTCTCTTACACACACATACACACACACACACAGAGCACCTTGGATGCGAATTATTTGCTTGACGAAAATAGTTTTCGATATGCGTATCCCGGAACTTTGATTATAATATAAATAAAGAATAGAATGCTGACATATAGAATACTAATAGAACCACAAATTAATTTATTCATTTTGATTCAGTGATTTTTATTGACGATAGCTGTAACAATGTATGAATATATGATTCTTAATGAATAATCCAATGCTACATAGACATTTCCAGACAAACTTGAAATGATATTACGGAAATAATGTAAAATTGGTTACAACGTTATGTTAACGAACAAAGGCCGAAGTGAAGAGTTTCCACTTGTTTCTCACCGTCCTCCAACTGGTCGCCACCTACGTGCAGGTGACGAGGAACAAAAGCCGGGACATTTTACGGTACTACGTATCGTTGCGATTGATACAAAAAAATTTTAATTTATCATTTAAAATATCATGTAAAGTATCATCTTAGCAATGACGCATTAAACAACGATAAAAAAGGGAAGAACAGTTCTTAGAAAAACCTCATTCGAACCTCGCCTTGACGATCTGACAAACAAATATGTTGCGTATTTGTTTCTCTGAGAATATGTTGCCATATCATATCGCGCTATTCTGATGAAATAAAATACTCTACAAGAGTATATTAACGTCTAGGAACACTCATGACACAATTATATTGATCACATCGCTTCTCTTCGTGCTAGTTAAAAAAAGTCGACTTATGCTCATTCGAAAAGAACGGTTTTGCAGAAGTATCTAAAAATTTATGCAGATTTGAACTTGTAGATTAATCTAGTTATAGTTAGTTGCTAAAATATCCTAAACTTTTTGCAGGATTGTTCGTCTGATCCTTACAGAAATATAATTTAATACTGGAAATATTTTGAATATTAAACTGGGCGATAACCCCTTTAATACTCAAAAATATAAGTATTTAATCACTTCTTTCCAGTATTAAATTTTTGTAAGGGGAATTTCCTACGTAATTATTATCATATTATGATGATCCAACAAAATTATTTTCAGATCCGTATCTATCTAAACTTTTAGATACTTTATTAAAATCGCACGACCTTTATTCTATGTTTTCAAACTTTTGTTACGATCTGTTGGATCAAATATCAGATTAATTTTCTGTCAGACTTTTCGTTCGGACTTAATCGCTCCATTTCATAGCGCCGCGATATTAATGTGATACAACGAGGGCACAGAAAAGGTGTGTACCAGTGTCGTACAATCGCCATGCTGAGCGAGCGGGGGAGCAATAATCTGGCGCGAAGAAAAGCAGAAAACTCACACAACTATGCGCCGAGTGGAAGAGAGAGATGGGGTACTACAGTAGGATCAAAGGGTGGGGTCCAATGAGAGGTGAAGAGGGAGGATACCGCGATGCCTCCGTGAACCCATTAATCATTCCACCCGGATAAAAGGTAGTAAGGATGAAAAGAGAAGACGGACAGTCGGACGGACAACGGGCAGGCACGCAGCAGACGTTGGAAGGAGCAGATAGAAGAAAGAGGAAGAAGGAGGACTCCTTTCCCCTTTCTCCGTCCGCTTCCTCTCTCGCGAGCGCGAGCAGGATCATTTTTTATTTTTGTCCTTTTCGAAATTCGTCGGACGCCTCGCCATTGTCAAGACCCGCGGAGACTCTCGAGAGACAGGGCCTCCTCCCCGGGGCCTCCGGGCGTCGTTCCGTCGCACGGGGCCAGATTCATTAACTGATAGCACACGATTCCTCCCCGGCTCGATTACGTTTTTTAACGATATCCGTTCGCAGCGCTGAGTCGGAAGAATGATCATCGAATCCCACCCGTCGGGCGAGAAAATCCGCTCCATGTTCGAAATCGGCTTGGACCGACCGATCGACGGGACCATCTCTTTCTCTCCACGTATAGATAGTCGTTCAATTTAGCGAGGCTTTAAAAAGTAATCGACGTTATAGCGGATGATTATCTACTTGAAAAGACACACGTGTCCTAAAAAGAAAGAAGAAGAATTCTAGAGTCCGAAACTCTCCAGTTGTTTCTAAATCTCTATCTTGTCGCATGTTAAAAATCTCTTTAAAAAAAGAATTCTTGGCGAAAAGATTCCATTTCGAAAAATGAACCTTCTAGTCTGAGAAAAAGGTTCGGTCGCTGTGAACCCTTTGTTAAGAAACATCGGATTCAAAAAGCCAGCTAACTCGACTGCTATTCAACGAATCTGTTGTATCTACTGGCCGGGTTTAATTCGAGACGTTGGTAGGAATGGAACAGCGAATCGATGGTATTAAAGAGAGGGGAACGGCGGGGGGATCTGGATCAGCCTGGTTACGAGCTTTTATGTACCTCGCTCGGTCACATATATATGAATTAGGTATGATGGTCCCCGAGGACGAATCGTTGCGAGATCGAAATCGGAGCTTCCTTCTTGAATGCAGACAAAGAGCCCCCTTCTTGGTTGACGAGAGGCGTTAAGGATCTCTGGTGGTCGAATCCAGTCGTTGAATCGAAAATTTGTGATGTATTTCGATGAAATTTATGCAAATAGAAAACGGGAAAAGAGTAAGAAAAGGAAAATAGTACCAGAAAAACAGGTTACGTTAGCTGTTTTACCTTAGATTTTTATTCTTATTCTTAAGCTTTCTAAATGATTTATGTTACGGATGGCAATGTTTTTCACAATTTCCTGTTTTATCAGATATTCACGATAATACGCGAAATATATATCTCGCACTCGACCGAGAATATTTTCTGCTAAACAGAATGGAGGAAGAAGAAGAAGGTACAGAGAAAGATCGACGAATCTTGCAAGACGTTGATCGTCGCTGAATTCCCTCGGTGCGACGAGATCGTGAAACGTTTTATGAAAGCTTTTATGAAAGGCTTTACGAGCCACGGACCGAACTGGGGCCCCGAGTTCGCTTCTGCTACACACGTGCTGTCACAGCGACGAGCCCCCCCCTGAAACCCCGCGGGGCCCTATTCTCGTCCTCCACCTCTCTTTATCTTTCCCTCTTTTACGCGGCTCTGCAACGAGTCGCGTTTTCTCTATCGATCCTCGAAAGTGCCTCGTTTTTCATCATCATCATATCCATCGTCAATACCTCGTTTCTCCCTTGATCACGTCCTTCTCTCTTTTCTCGTTTTCCTTTTTTTTTCTCGCACTCTTCTCGTTCATTCTCGGATATATTTCATAGCCAGTATTTTCCTCGGCTGAAATTTTTTCGCGACGTCAAAGAGTAAAGCTTAGATTAACGTTCTGCGAGAGTACTGGAATGCCG
>NW_017257000.1:601632-606964 GCF_001594055.1 Mycetomoellerius zeteki | reverse complement strand
ATAAGAAAACGAGCGAATCGACGGTCGTTTGAATTTTCATCTTCTCCACGATTAATTTCCTTAAAAACTCAAATTTTTCTATCATTTGTACAACTATCTTGTCGTAGTCCATGTGACGATGATGTCCGCTTCCGGGTCAATTGGATCTCCTCAGCTTTTTTGTTCTCCAATTAAATTCTGAGTCAGAGAGCGGTGGAAAGAGGGGGACGTTCTATTGACGTTGGACGCGGTACAGTCCTTGCAGTAGCCTGCGTTCGCAACGATTCTATGTATCTCTCAAACTTCTGTCTTTTTTTTTTTTTTTTTTTTGACAACGATCGGCATCATCGCAATTGGAATCGTTAACGAGCTTGTCTGCGTCATGAGTCGATTATTTGCGAAGATTCAGAATTTTTCTCCGTGATTATAAATTGACGTATCGATGAACTTTAACACGGAGGCATCGACGAGTAGGAAAGCATAGAACGGTAATCAAGTTAAACCACCGATTATGAGCAGTTATTATCCGCGAGGCTGGATGTTCTTGCGAAATCATCTCGGATCGTTGCCGATAAAGTGTTATTGTGATATGGGATATTTTTGTAATAATATATTTTCGAAATTATTTTAAAACAATCTGTATTCAAAAAATAAAAAGACTGATTAAAAATTGAAGAGATTTGTTTTGATAAAAATAAAACATGTCTATAGGGAAAATTAAATTCATAAAAAACAAAAACTTATTCATCTTCAAAAAAATTTATTGTATAAATGTAATTTCTTCCGGACGTATATAATAGATAAGGACAAAAATTTAGGTTTTAATTAATATTTCGAGGAAGCATTAAAATAAATTTCTGGACTTGTTTGATTCATAGAAATTTTATATTTACTGTCTGTTTATCCCATAATACTTTACATTAATCCTTTTTTATGACAATAACAATAAAAATGAAAAGGGAAATATAATTTAAATAACAAATCAATAATTTGTTTACTTTTTATTTACAAAATTTTACAAAATGCTCTTAACAAAAATATTTTTTACAAATATTAAACTTATATTTTCCTCTTTAAATTACAAATAGAATTATTATTCCAACACCTAATATAATACTTTAATCATAGTTGACTCTTATTCTTCTTACTTGGTTGATTTATTCATATGACGATCTTATTTCTCACTTATCATTGCTTATATTTTCTGTTTTTTTTTTTTTTGCTTGATTCTTGTCGGAACAAAATTGTTCACAATGTGACGTTACTGACAGAGAACGATTTGGCGTCATAATCCAAGTTTAAAAAAAATGAACGAATGTTCATTTCTATCAATATAAATTAATATTTTTATTTAATCTTGATTTAACTAATTTTTTATCTTTTTTTAGTTTTAAGAATTAATAAAGAATAAATGAAATCGAGATTCAAATTAATCTACACTAATAGAAATGAGCATTATTTGATTTTTGTGCGGAAACCTTTCAATTGAAAACGTGATGAATTTGCGATTTTATTCTTTGGTAGAACTAACACCAAGATCAAACAGAAAAATCAGATTAGGATATTATACATCTTTTGTGAAATCTTTTCCCATTCTCGTTCATTCTCCGCGAGCGTTCTCCTGCTTATTCTTTTTCCTCTACTCCTTGCGGCATCTTGTTTATTTTGCCCGTCAGTTCGCTGACACTTGGACATTCGTTTAAATTTAGAATTCAATAGGTTCCTTTTACCGACCGTACTTTCGTGCCTTAACGGATTCCCCGCTCGCCGAAGATTATTTGTTTAATTCCAGCTCTACGTCGATCTCTCGCCGTTTCCCGTGTTTCTCGTCCTCGTCCAACGACTGTCAACCCGGAACTCACTTCTTCTTCTTCTTGTGCCATTGCTGTTTAACGCGTAACTATCTCGAGTGCGTTCCTCTTTCTTTCTTATAGACACTCCGAACAAACCGACGACAAACACCGTACATTGTACAACATTACGCTTTTCAACGGTATCTTAATTATCATTCTCTTATCAACGGTCTTTAATAAATAAATTATCTAACGTTTCATTCTTCCAATCATAAATATGCGTGGAATTGTAAAATGGTATACTATTTAAAAATAGATATTCGACCTAGCAAAAAGAAATGAACAAAAATGTATAGTATATATGTATATGTAGCTTACTAAATTTTACATTTTAATTTAATTTTAAATTAAAAGAGAGACAGAATGCACATCAATATCGCGGAAAATACTAAATGGCTGCATTCGGAAACGTCGCTCGGATGCCTTCGATGCCTCGAATTCATTATCTGTCCTTGTTTAACATTTAATGTTAAACAAGGACAGATGATGAATCCGAGCGACGTTTTCGAACCCAGCTAATATATGTGCTCCGAATAGCATGTGTTATAACTAATGATATTTAATGAATTTTAATATTTATTACGCACTGAAAAAAAATTGGTTGAATTAGTCTAAAATATATCTTATTATAATAATTATTATAGATTATTTGATGAAATATGATCCATAAGTTTAATTAAAATAATCAGATAAACTTGGCATATATTCTAGTTATTTGAATCAAACACATTTGGTTGCATGAATTATGGTAATAACATAACTTTGATTGAAATATCAAATTATTTAATTATGATAATCAAAAATTCTATTTACTTTCATAAAAATTTACTTAAGTATATCTTGTTAATTTTATTACGATTATTTTTTCCGTGCAGGTAATTGAAAATTGTGTTACATAAACTCGATAAAATTTTCGCGACATTTTTAGCATAAATAGCGCTAAGTGGTTTTAGTTACGTATTCTTTTTCGAAATGTTACTTTCCTCAACTGTATGACCCGGCGCGAAGAATATCGTGGTGTAAGTGCATCGATCGCTTTATTACTTTATTTCTCCGTGCATCTACTCACGCCGTGCCGGCGAGGTGCGACTTTTACGGCCGTCTCTTTGTGCCATCCTCGCCGACGCAATGCCGGCGACAAGTAGTTCTCATCGAATCAATGGATTGGGATCCAGCGGACACTTCGTCGTCTCACCACATCCTCGATAATTTTATTTTTACGAGTACCGGTTTCGCGCGCGCATATTCCCGAGATTAGCCTCTGTTATACTCGAATTTTGAAAGAAACTCGGTGAAAATTCGCTTTCTTCTTATGAGTCCGCGATTTTTAATATTTTTTACTCAATTTAAGTATCTTTATTAAAAAGAAGTATTTAATTGCGCTTACTTTTATGATTTGATTTAATTAATCCTCTGGAGCTGACATGCGTCTGTTAATTCCATTCAATTATATTTTTTGTTACATCTGCAAATTTAAATTGTTGTTATTAAAATAAACTTAGTATTTACATATACAGATGTTTTTTATACGAGTTATGTCATTTTTCTTGAAATTAATTAATGCCTTTTAGTCAACATGAATTAAATGGGTGTGTGTGTGTATGTGTGTGTGTGTGTGTGTGTGGTGTGTCTCACAGACTTAGCGTCAGTAACTGTGTTACAGATTTTGACGTCAGCTCGGGAGGGTTAATTGTGATTAGTCATCACTAAAAAATTTACATATTTTAATTTTAAAGAACATATTATTTGGCATTTAAATTTTTGAGACACAAATAACACAGTAATTTATTTTAATATTATATTGTATATACGCGATTCATTTTTCTTTAAATTTTTCCGAAATTATCGATTGTATGTCAAAATTATTATTTCAAGGATGACAAAACAAGAAGATTCTTGTTTTGCCCCCTTATTCGCGGCACTTCTTTGCTCTCCTCGCTCGCGGTGTCAATAATCGAATGAAAAGGGCGACCGTCCATTAGTATTTCCACGGAGACTCTGTGAGCTTGATTAATTTTTCAAACACTCCCATCTCTCAGTTTCGTCGATGCGTGCGTTAAGATAGGGAAAGCCAGAGAAAGATAAAGGGAGGGAGAGAGAAAGAGAAAGATGCATCGTGGCCGAGAAGGCCCATTAGGCCTCACGGGCGCTGAGACCTCGTGAGCCCCTTGTCAGTCTCCGAAAACCAGAAAGTCAGCTTGTCAAATTAATCACGGATGACCAATCCATCAGGAGGCATTCCTAGCCGAGGACGATCTCCGTCGTTGCTGTTGTCGTCGTCGTCGTCATCGTCTTCGTCGTGGCTGTCGTCTTCTTCCTTTTCACGACCAACATGACGTTGCCCTCTTCGCTTCTCTGATTGGTTTCACGAACTCTCAAATTAGTTTTATTTGTCACAATTAAAAATGCTTATTAATTATCTCTGACCGTACGTATTAAGTACACTTGCAATTACACGAGTTCAATTTTCTTAATTATCCACGCAACAATCCAGATTGGACGAATCGTGAACAAGATGAAAGAAAGCGGAGGTAAAGTACATTTGTCTGTGAGAAATCCGTGACGGGAATGCTCGAGGACACGAGAGGGCGTCGATAACCCTTCGCACCCTTTGCGTTGGATATTGCTTTGATTTCAGAGCATCTTGAGAGGAGTTCCGCTCGTGAAAAGACTGTGACGAACAAACGAGAAAATAAGAACAGATTATCTTGTGGGAGTACGGATACCCGAAAACACATGGCCGGTACAGTCCAAGAAAGAAACGCCATCAGCCCTGCATTTCAGATTTATTCCAACATGCATTCTCGACAACGTATGAATCTCTTTTACTTCTTTCTGTTTTTTGTTTGTTTCTCCGTCAATCAATTTGCTCATCACCGATATTTGTTTGGCAGTCGTGCAAAAGTTCGTCGTGTCTCTGCCAAGTATTTATTACAGCCAATTGCCAAATTAACGGCCTACAAGTCGACTTTAGAATCGATCGCTGCTGCAAACGAGTTGGAGATCGTTTATATTTAAATCAATGCCTCCCCATTCAACATAGTCATTGTTATTCTCTTAATAGCCTCGAATCATCGACTGTTTCTATCTATTTCAATTTGAATATTTTCCGTTGCTTAAATCTCTTTAAATCTAAAATAAAATAGTATATAAATTTCAACTTTTTATCCTTTTTATAATACGTAATTAATAATAAGACAAGGTGAAATATAAAAGAATTTTTTTCACAATGGGTACAAACAAACACGTAAATGTAGCGAAATATTGCCGACTCTTACCAAGGGTTTAGAGAGAAATCGCATTGCTCCAGGGCGACTTTGCCAAATAAAGGGTTAAGGGCCATGCCGAATCTCAGGAGCCTTTTATCCGAGCCCGATGCGTTGGATGATGCAGGCGAGAGAAAAGATCCGCGAAAACCAGTTTGTCCAACCTAATACGGTGCCTGTGGCATTGGTGATCTTAATGAACTTCTACCTCTCTCTCTCTCTCTCTCTCTCCTC
>NW_017257000.1:586948-601586 GCF_001594055.1 Mycetomoellerius zeteki | reverse complement strand
TCTTTCCCTCTGTACGTAACATATAAAATATCACGTTTTTCAAATTATGAAGTATTATCACATTAGCAAAGTATTACTGTCTAAGCGTTTGAGGGGACTTGTCTCAATTCATGACGCTTTCTCTCTCCCCCTTCCTCCCCCTTCCTCCTCCTTCTCTCTCTTTCTACCATCTTTTGTTTGACTTTTCTTCTTAGTTAATTTCAAAAATTGTAGATTTTTTACGGGATTATATGTATATTCCCTCGTTAAATACATCATACGGGATCTAGACGCAAGTCGCGAAAGGTCGGAAGTGAGAAACCATTAAAGACACGCCAGTTAAATATGACGGACGTAGCGCCAATTACGTGCGACGTGTCCTACTTTACGTTGATAACAAGGAGGAACGTTACGATCTTTATATTCAACAAGAATCTTCCTCATGTGTAAAAATACAGCGAAATGAAGAACGTCATCGGAGCATTTTTAAACTTGTGTACTTTGTAAAAACATCTCTCGTGGGGAATTTTCTATTGTCCGTAATATAGAGAGACAAGAAAAGAGCTTGCAGAAGGCATTATGATCATCTAATCTTAATATTTAAATTTTGCTGCGGAACGAAGCTCCACGGCATCAGTCAGAAAACGAGGTTTCGCGATCGAGAAGGCGATGAAGATGGAATTTATGAAGAACAAGAGAGAGAAAGAGAGAGAGAAAGAAAATGAAAAGGAGAGAATGGCAGCACATAACCGATTCTCGAACTCATAAATTTTAAATTATGTCAAGCAAAAAGAAAGGACGCGCGATGGGACCCGACCTCGGGTAAAATAAGAGGAACGCGTGGAGTACTCCTTTCTCCCCGCTATGGCCCCCGGTTGCTCTAGAAAAAGACAGAGAGGGACAAACTCACCGATCTGTAAATGCGAATAAAAATGAGAAATTATTTTTATGTAATATAAGTGGAATTATCCTTTATACTTTTATTTATCTTGTGTCCTCCCAATGTTTTTGAAGTACAGCGTCGAGAAATATTGAAGTTAATATAACGAAACATAAAAATAAAATCCGTTATTCTTTTTTGTCTCTCTTAAAGATGCACGTAATCAAGCAGCAAAGCAGCAATGCATCACGATACCATCAGGCTACAGCGATTAATTCCGGCTGATTTGCATATGTGTTGGACAATCAGAGAAGGTATTTCCTTCTCGTCTCATCCGTCCAAACGAGAGAGAAAATCGTAAACTCAGAGCACGAGCAAAAACGGCGAGACTAAAGACCACTGTCAGGGAATTATTAGGGTTTCTACATCGTAAGGCCCCGCTGGCAGCACAGACGGTCGGCAATGGTGGGGAGAAGGGCTCATTGCCTCGACACGTTTTCCATACGCGAAATCGCTTTATGGGGGTCGCTACAAAATTTCAGAGGGCCCCATTACCGCGCGTCGGGAGGGGCCCCGTCGAGTCGAATTTCCGGCATTAATTCGACATTATGCGATATTCAAATCTGTGCCGTGGAATTTTTTCAGTCTAACGAGATTCTGCTCCGCTCCCCCTCTGCTTCCCCTCTTGAGCCCCAACCTCTTGTTCCCTTGTCGATGCGCGGAGTTTCGAGCTCGCTCCATTATAGAAAATTGCGGAATGTGCTGGAGTGTCATTTTCTTTTTATTGTCATGATAATTCTCCGCTGACCGTTCGAAGATCGTGTGCGCGACAAAGCGCATGTCTGCGCATATCGATTGGGACAATTATATTTGATATATGTATATTATTACAGTTAATTTTTTTCAATCTTATTTTTTCGCAGTGTAGATTGTATTCGATATTCATTAAAAAGACTCCACACTAATTAAATGGAAAATTGAGTCCCGGTGAAATAAATTAGTTTTTACCTATAATGTAGCTTATTAGGTATATGCGAAAACTATGTCTATGACATCTTTTGTTTACATTATTCGCAGAACTAACAAACTGACTGTAACGTTACAGAATGGCTACGTTCAGCAGAAAAAGCAGCTTTGCAACTGTTGTAAAATTCTTCAGTGTGATTGGTTTATACATTTAAATCCAGCGAGGAACTAAGAGCAAGACCAATTATATTAAAGAATTTTACAACAGTTGCAACTGCTTTTCTCTAACTGTTATGTATACCATGTGTATTACATTTATATTGTTGAGTGGGAAATTATAATATTAATGTAATGTTACTGTTAGTTTGTGTTCTGCGAGAAACGCGGTAAACAAAAGATATCATAGTTGTTGAGCTATGATGTATCAAAGATTTTCTGTGAGCACAACATTTACCCCTTAAATACACCATAGCTCAAAATCCATTATTAAGCCATAATCTTTAATTTTCACTAAGTTGTAAGCTACATTATATGTGAAAATTAATTCATTTTATTGAGACCTAATTTTCTATATAATTAATGCAGGGTCCTTTAGAATTCCGTGTTTACCTAATTCAATGTGAAAAGTTGATTCAAATCTTAATTATTGTTAGACCTGAGTTGAATCTTCACTATAAATATCTTCATGTATATTTCTCACGTATGGAGAATTATCTCATTGCACTCTTCGTCGAATCAGGCGCGAATGAACAGCGATCGGACGACGGAGGCTGACCGCGCGCGTGAGGACCGCCGAGTAGCGCGCGCGGCGTTCCTTTGTTCGCGGCCAGTTTCATTTTTCGAGTATGGAGGATAATTAATCTTGGGTGGGCATAAAAGGGTTTTCGGGTTCGGCCACGAGAAAAAATGAGCGCAGCTCTGGCGTTCGGCCGCGACCAGTTGTTCCCTGGCCCTTTTTTCTTCCTCCCTTTCCCGCGTCCCTCAGGCCCCACACTCCCCTCAGGTGGACTCCTGCCCCCGCGCTTATTCTTTCTCCCTTTCCTTTCCATCTTAACATTTCATCTTTCTTTCTCCTTGATCTCTTTTTCCAACCCTCACTCTTTTCTCTCTCGTTTATCCACTTAGTTGCCTCCCACACGTAGCACCGCGGGATCCTAAAACCATCTCGTCTCCGATACTTGATGTCCAACCACCCTCCCGCCGCCTCCTCCTTCCTTTTTTTCCGGAATTTGAGTCAATAAAAAATCGCTTGGAACAAAGAAACGAACGGCCGCCAATTTCTCACCGGATAATGCCTCGGCCCATCGGTCCCGGGGAGAAGGCTAATCACGACTGGGCATCTCGACTTCTGTTAGGTGTTAAAAATGGACCCCGCGGGGCCCTGCGTTCTTTATCTCGCGGCTGGGCCATGCAGATCCCCCAATCCGCTCGTCCCCGAGACGTTAAATATTAAAATTTGGAAACGTTACACCCGGTTGCGCCCACATGAGATTCCCGCTTTCAAGCAGGAGCGAAGGCAGTCGTGATAAAATATCGGAACGACGCGCATCAATTTCCGTTCGTGTTACGAGGTGGTTCGTGATAAATCTGAAAATATCTACCCGTTTCGTGATATAAATCGCCGCCTCAAGTGTTCCCCGAAAATTGATTCGTCGAATTTGTTAACTCTCGTTTTGCTTTTGCACATATGTATATCCATTTGATTCCCTTATTCTCGAGGAAGGCGCGAGATTGGCTCGAATCGAGAACTCTCTAATGACGTGGGTGCATTCACTGCGGTCGATATATCGTTCACGATTACGATGAACCGAAGGAATCGGCGATTTATCATGGAGATACGTGCATAAACTCGGCTTTCCTTTAGAATTCTCCTCGATTAGGCACATCGACCGCTCGATGGATCGTCCGCATATCCGTTGCTCGATTTGGAATTCCTTACGAACGGCAGCTTACTTCCGTTAACGATTCTGGCTTGGACGACGAGCCTAACCACGTATGTAGTTAGGCACGCGTAACGCGAGGCTCTGAACGCGCCCGTGTTTCGTTACACGACGACGAAGCGCTCGAAATTCGATTCTGGCGAGAAACAAGAAAGCCGAAGCCGTCGGCCTGTCGGTAATCTCACTTTCGTGTTTGGAATACCGAATTTACGTAACATGGTGTGTCACGCGCGCAGGAGGGATCGAGTTGAAAATCGCGTGATTGAGTAATATTTCATCGACTATTATTTCATTATTAACCTTCTGGAGGCATCGTCTTGTTATTGAAAAAACATTTTTTTTTAATTTATTGTACTTGAAAATATCTCGTATGGCCTCTGTTCTGGCAGATTTTATACGCATGATATAATAAAAAGCTGCGCATAATATTTATAATGATATCGACCACTGTCGTTAAACATTACAAAATTTAAATGAAGAATCTATCGATATATAATATATCGACGTATGACCTTCCTGGCAAATAGAAGAACTATTATATATTTAAGTGTTTAATATTACATACATTTTTGCGCGTCCTCAGTTATTAAATGTACTAATCTCAAATTTACGGTCCCAAATCTATCCTGAATTAAATGTTAAAGTGAACATTGCAAATATGTATACTTAGTCCTAGAAGCGTCCGACCGTTTATCCGTCTGCAAGATTTTCCAGAAACGACTTTTACAAATTGTTTAATAATAGATCTCAAGCTTTAGCTCCACCAAGACAAAATGTAAGTCAAATCAGTAAGAACTAATTGTTCAAAAATTAGTTTTAATGAAATTCTTCCAATAGTTTGTAGTTGCATTATTTACAGTTAATTACATCCGTTGCAAAGGATTAATTTTATGTTATATCTGTCTCTCTCTCTGCAATTCGAATTTGCGAATATCTCATCGTACACTTCGAGATGCTGTCGTATTTTCTGATTCACAATGTTCTCACGCAGAAATTCGAGAATAACCACGGCGGAAGAGCAGCTTTCGCAGGAAACCGACGACAACGATTACTCAGATTTCTCGACGAAAGGAGTGTCCTCGTGTTTCGCTTTGATGATGCAGCCACTTTTTACCGTATCCCTTCCGATTCTCCCCAGAAGAGCGAACTACCCGTTCGCGCAGGGTTGAGAGAGGTGAAGAAAGAAGAAGAGAGTGTAACCCCCGAAGGCATGCTTAACCCCTGCGGGTCATAGAGAGAACGGCGTTTTACCGACTATTAACTCGCCTTTACCCCTGTTTCTTACCCTCGCGGTCTGACTAAGGGATGCCAAAGGGAAGGGAACGGAGGATCCGTCAGGCGTCGACGAGATAGAAACGAAATTGGAAAAAGGTCCTACTCGAGGGTCCACGTGTAATCTCCCGTTTTTTTCTTTTCGCGCTATTTTCACCCTCTCCCCCTTTGCGATATTTCTCTTTCCACTTTTCCGGGCTTTCCGAGATGGACGCGTGCAGGTAGCGGGCCAGATACCTGCGCGACTCCTCGACGAGGGGCAAGAAAAGAAAAGAAAAAAAAAACGCTAGATCTCTCCGGGGGTCACGCTCGATTTAATCCCTGAGAAAAATCGCGCGATCCCCCTCGCGCAGCAGAGTCGCAGTTGATTTCGGGGGTTAACCGATTTCCCTGCGAAATTTGAAATCCAAGAGCGCGTTTTTTACTACCGTTTTCCGATTTGACCTGAGCGATAGACCCGTTTAAAGGCTTAAGTATCTCGTAAAAATGGGCTCGAGAATACAAGGCGAGGTCTTGCCCCCCCCTTCTCTATTTCTTTTTTTTTCATGCAACTTCCGAGGTTAGAGGGTCGGATGTCAGTCGCCGTCTCTAATTTGAACATCGAGCAAATATATCCGAATAATCTCTTTTGTTCAGTTTATATTGTTCAATTTTCAGATGAAGATTTAGACAGATATGTATTCAACTAATTACATTATGCAAATTTTTGAAATCAGAAGCTTTGATTCTGAAATTAAAAGAGCGGGACTTGTTGCATAAAAGTGACACTAAATCTCAAAATTATGCAAATAACTAAAATCGTCAGTTTTACGAATTTTTTAAAAAGTACTTTTTTTAATAATTGTGTGATTCTTTTCTTTTCATCCCTTTCTTTCTGCTTTTATTTTATGAACCTTAATGCTTAAATCTTCTCACGAGTAATTGATTTATTTTCATTCCTGCATCGCAGCTCATTGTGTTTCGCACGGTGTTTTATAAACGAGGAATCTTGGAAAGATGACTCGCCGCAACACGTTTTTTTGCTGTGATTGTGTATCGATGGAGCATGACTCGCCGCTGTGTGAGACGATTTGGAGCAAAGACGAAAGGGAGAACGTCTCCGGAGGAAGCGAAACATAGAATCCCCGCGGCGCGGTACCTTCTCCAGACTGGGCCTTAAAAATCGAGTCAATTTAAGGACTCGGCCGCGAGCAAGATACAGAGAAACGCGTATATGCATGCGATTCTTCAAGAATCTCCCTCGCAAGGATGAGAATTCATTTAAGACCAGAACGAGCGTCGGATCTTTTTGCGCTATTTATAACGGCCCTCCTGTGTTATATGTTTTTATTAATTATATTCCCGTATTAATCATAAGAACAAAATTCTACGTTTAACCACTATATTTAATATGAAACCGAAATTGATAATCTGAAAACTTAAAATGTTGCCAATATAACAATAAATTAGACCGCATGTAAATACACTACTCAACTAATTTATTAATTTTAGTATTTTAAACAATATTTCGTGTGAATTTATATACATGTATCTTTATATACATATTCTGTGAAGAGCGTGAAATCATTTTCGATCTTGAATCTTTAACTAAAACTGGGATAGTAATATCACAAATTAAATTAACAATTAATTTAATGATATTGATGCTGGTAAACATCTTGCCAATATATATTTGCACAAATATTTTCCTACAATAGTTGTTTTGTTTTTTCACGGAAATCTGTATTATGTGAGGGTTAGTCATTTTTCATTGATTGATAAAATTCAATGGTAAGCGAACCATCGATACAAAGCACTTCGTCCGTTTAACGAAAAAAGTTGGGAAGCGTGTAAAAGAATGAAAGAAAGATTTAACCGCGAGAAACGAGGAAGCATAAATTGAAAAAAAAAAGATTCAAGGGGTAATTTCAGTAGACGTCATCGATCTAACCTTCGGGAAAGGCGTTCCAGGGGGGTCCCAGAGTTTCATTTTCAATGAAAGGATCTTTAAGCCCTTTCTCGAATCTAAGTCTACTCTATCATGCTCGTCTCTCGTTTTCCTTATTCCTCATCTATTCTTAGGGTTTACTTGCGCGAATAAAACGCATCCTATCTACCTGGTGTCCGCAGATTATATCCGCAGGGTAAAAATCCTGAAAACAAACTTTACCTGTATGCCATGGAATTATCGAGTCGTTTGCGATTAGAATTTTATTTTTTTTATAATTTATATATTTTTTAAAATTAAAAATTGTGGAACATTTTTTAGAGGCTCTTATATTTTTTATAATATTTTATTTTTGAGCAAAGTGAACTATTAGATTATAATCATTACGTTGAAAGAAATTTTAACAAACTTATTAAAAACTTATTAAAAAAATATGACCTTATATATATATATATATTTACAGTAAAATTTATTTTATTAAAAACTAAAAAGATTAATTGATAAATGGAAATTATTCGATAGGATATCGAGTATTACTACGAACTTTTTTTTATGCTCTTCCCCACATATATAAAATAGTTGAGAGCAGATGTACCTGCAAGCAGTCGATTACGTGGCTTTTAGAATTGAGACGTCTCAATTTCACGACTTCGAACCCAAGAAAAAACTTCCCTCGCGGTCTCTCCCTTTTACTGCTTTGGACCAACCGCACATTCCCGTGGATTCACCGCCTCTTCCCAACTTGTTATATCTTTGGACCAATCCAAAAGCCTATCACCCCTCTGTAAAGTTTTTCTGAAATTACGAAAGAAAGTAATCGCGCGAGGAATCAGTCTCGCCAGAATACTGGCGAAGATCAGAACTCTAAAATACTTGGAATTTTTTAAATAGGTATGTAAATAGGATTTAAATTATTCAAAACAGTGGCGGAGCAATATTATTTTATACCATTTATTCCGTTTTCTTTTGTTAATTGAAATAATTTAATACAAAGGAAACAAAAATATATTAAGCCAAGCTTTAAGATTCTAAGATTTATCAAACGATTCATGTACGTTTTATTTCGTGACAATCTAATAATGAAACTATCTTTTTAACTGTTGACTTTTATGCTATTTCCAAATAATTTATGTTGTATATTATTTTGTATTTTTATTAGCATACTAAAAACGATCTTATTACAAGTCGATACATTTGCGATTGTTATACATTTAAATTATAATATAATTGTAAGCAATCAGCTTGACTCATTTTTATTTCCTTTGTTTTAATCTATTCAGCCTTGAAATTATTTTTTATTGAAATAATACACGCGGAACAACAACCTCTCTAACAATAATAAAAAATGTTAATCGATTTAATAATCATGAATTGGTCCGAATGAGTCATTTCCGGCCGATAGCTTACAATTTTATAACGCTTCTTATCGAGACTTGCGCATTTCTACAACGCAAAGTTTTCGTGTTCATTTAATTTAAGAGACTTATACGAGTCTCCTTTTATCGTGCAGATACGCATGAATTTCACTTATCATTGTGAGTTGTTATTCAATAAATAACAGTCCGTGAGTTTCTATCGTTTTTACTCGATTCGCTTTGCAGTCGGCTTGGAAAACGCATCTATTAAAGTTGGCCCCGATAAGAAGCCAAAGTTAACTATTTTATGGAACTATTTTATCGCTCGAGATATTCCGCTGCTCTCGTTGAACCTCACGAAGAATCGTAAATACATCAATAACGTTAATGTGTCAACATTCAGATGGCTCTTTTTCCTACTTCTCAGTTAGCTCCAATAATACCTGTTACACACGCACCTTGGATTTCTCGAGAAAGAAGTCATATATCGTTATTGGAAGAACTGCTTCGTCATCGATTACGAAACCATTGAATCCACGCACTGACTCTACGTTTCTGCAATTTCTTTTAAATTTATCATTTATTTCAAATATTAAAAATATCTTCTGTCTTTTAATAGACGACGTTAAAAAATTTCTTTTCTTTTTCTCGTAGGAAAAATGAAGGTAAAAGAGGAGAAGGACGCCTCGTCGATGGCGCCAGGAAGTCCACCTACGCCTCCGCATACCCCGCAAAGTCCGCAACGTGCGATCCCGTCTCTTAGCAATCTATCGCAATCCTGTCAAACATCAAACGCAAACTCGCCGAATCTGCAGCAACAGCAGCAGCAACAACAACAGCAACAGCAATCGCAGCAGCACCAATCGCAGGAGCAACAGCAGCAGCAGCAGCAACAACATCCCGTACATGCCATGACTAATTCACCGTTGAGTCAAATACTGGTGCAGAATCCGGCATTGGCGCAATTGCTGCAACAAAACCCAGCGATCTTGTCGCAGAATCCTCAATTGGCGCAGCTGCTGCAGCAGAATTTGCAGGCTCAGATGGGCAGCGTGCTCTTTCAAAATGTCAGGCGGGAAGAGTCCGAGGATTCCAGGGTAAGTTCTCCCTTCGAGAAATCTACAGAAGAAAAGTCTTGTATTAATTGGAATTCTGTTAAATTCAATCAGAAAGGTACAAATCATATTTATAGTTAATCTATCGAACATCTTAGTCGAAATAACTAGAAATTCAATTACGATATCAGAATTCTGATCATATGATCAGAATTCATTTTGTTTGTATTTTTAATTATTGATACAACAAAGAATATTTTTTCAGTGTAATAATTATTTTACTCTGGTTTTATCCCAGAGTTCATTACACTTCAGCCAATATGGCAGATTAGAATCTCGACCGCTTGCGAAGAATGTCATTTAAAATCTGAAACAGCAACTTTCACAATCGTACCGATTCTAAAGATCATTATTACGAGGAATTCGACAAAGGCGCAAATGTCGGCAATTATCGAGCGTATTAAAGATTTCAAGTAGCGTTGAATCGCCGCTAGGTATTTCGTCAAAAGCCAGACAACCGCGGGCTATATCCAAAAACAATACGAGATGACTCATCCGACTCGCTGTCGGATCATAAAGTTACCAACGGGAGCTGTGTGAGTTAAGTGTGCTAGAATAATTCAGCGCTTCCTAGAATCGTAAGCGACGAACAATCGGTTATGATACGTCGTAATAAAAGTCGATAGAGACTTTGCCGCCTGGTGATCATTCGCTTGAATATCTTTGAGTTTTCTGTTTTTCATCGAATTATTTATTTCCACGACTCGCTCTTTCTTGAAAAATTCTTCATAGATAAAAGAACAAAATATTTTACAATAAAATCATAATATACTATTTCTATATACACGTTTTGCATTCGATGAATTTGGAGATATTTTATCAAATTCGTTTTATATATATTCAAGCATATCATAAAGTATATAAAAATATTTTTATTTTAGAAATATATGTTATTTATTATCACAAATTAAGACAAACAAATTTTGACGATAGAAAATTTAATATTATTGTATTATCATTACATTACGATTAATACGATTTCGCAGTACAAATATCTACATGGGCTAGGATACCAAAGAGGAGACACTAAACCGTACGGACGATCCAGCTATGGGATCGCTGCCGTGGAATCCCATACAGGGAGAATTGAAATTATTCCCCCGATTTTTGTCGTGTCGTTTACATTATTTTCGCCTTTGAATATTAATGGGCATATGCTCTCCGGCGTTATGGCACAAGAAGTAACAACGGCGTATAATACTCGAGTCTTAACGTTATTCTATTGTTTGCAAATCAGCTCTATTGTTTTCTCATATACCTCTATACTCTCTCGCACACCCCTCTCTTTGCCTCTCTCCTTGCTTCTACTCTTCCTCGTCCTCCTCCTCCTTCTCCTCCTCCACCTTTTCCTTCATCGGCGATGTCCCCCTCTCTTCTTTCCTCTTTTATCGTCATCTTTCTTTCTCTTATCGTTACCCATACTCTCTTCTCTCCTCTTTATTTCTCCTCTGCGATTCTCTTCTTCTTTCTCTCGTCGCCACTCTTCTCGCTCCACCTCTGTCCCATTCCGATCTTTTTCTCTTTCTTCGCCCTCTACCTTTCCCCCTCTGAGCTCTGATGCACACGTCCGCATTATATACATCGTGATGCACATTATTTTCCATTTGTTTCCTCGCGTCCGCGTTTTCTCCATGCGAATTTTTTCGTCCACGATAAGTGAATTAATTTAGAATGTATATCGCGATTATAAACGTATCCCTTTTTTTTTTATTCTGCTTTCTCTCTCCAGAATCACGACGGGACATGTAAAAAGATTTTCCCAACCGTCCTCTCGATCGTTCGACGTTATTATGCGCGATACGCAGCAATCCGTAATATTAGGTACAGAAGGTCGTCGATAATTATGAACGAGGAATATAAATGTTCGATTAGAGATTGCAGAATTGATGGAACGCAATGGTCACGTACGTGAGGCGAGTTCTATTAGATTCGACGGAATTAATCGATTGTTCCGGCGCGCGCTCGATCGGGCGCACGAGGTTGCTTCTTGTTAGGAGTGAAGTTCACAGATCGGTACGAAGAATCTCATCGAATGATAATGCAATGACGCGACGTAGCGTAATAGAATACATTTATATGTAGTATTTATAAATAAAAAGTAATTTGAATCTTTCGATAAATTTACTTACTGAGATAAAATTTCTTCAAGTTTCAATAACAAGTTTCTTTGTTTGCTCTATTTAATTCGAAGAATAAATAGAATCGTGAATAATTTTCAAGACGAACAGAAAATTCAACGTTAATGAAAGAGGAGAGAGAATGACAGGAGTAGATGGACGACGATGTAGTAACCGGTTCATAAATTCATGACATAGTTGGATCAGATCTCAGCTAAGGCTTCAGAAATCGTACAGCATTCGCGAATAATTTGAACCACGATGGGGCTTCCGACAAGTGTCGTTTCTTCCTTCGATGTCTTCCCCGAGTAGTATCTGTCCTTTTTTAAGTCTTTTGATTTTAAACAATAATAAGTGGAAAATCAACATATAAATAACAAAATAATCAAAACAATAAGTGGAAATCGACCGATATAAATAATATAAAATAAGCGAAGAAGTGGAAATCTTTTATCAAAGCGGATTTTGGTACCCAATACTTACACGCAAAAATATTATTAGGCACCAAGATTAAAAAGATTGTGTAGGCTAAGAAGTATTTTCAAGTTTAGATAAAAGTAATATATTGAGAGTAGTTACCCAGTAATTGTAAGATACGGATGAATAGTGTGTGGTTAAATAAAACCATAAATCTAGTTCCTTTTTGGCATGTAAGCTGAAATAATAAATTATTGGCGTTATTAATATTGCAATAATAAAATTTCGTCTAGATACGAAGATCCGCTTTGCCCGAATGAGGCTTTCATTTCCTCTCTTGATTTTAATTTTGGTAGCTGCTTAACGTTCGAAACGTAGAATCGTTTCATAAATGGAAGAATCGAATATACAGCACGTCGATATAAAAGTTAGTTACTCAAAATTGAAATGCCGTGTGGCAGATATGCCCCGGGGTAATTTCATTACTTGGTAGCAGTAGGGTTAACGAAGGATATTAAGCGGCCATTACGAACAAGCCTAAGGCCATAACGCGATTAGTTCGCGGAATAGCCGGTCTTTTGTACGATAGATTTTACGGAAACATCTCGTGTCTGCCGCGTGGGCGGCGGGTCCCCCTTTCGTTTCGTCCCCTTCTCTCGCGTACGGCCCTGGGCACGCCGGTGCATTGTACATCGTAATGTATTTCTTTTAGGTACCGCCGACAATAGCGAGCCTGGCGGCGATGAAGGTGGAGGCAGCTGACCCGAAGGTTTCCGGTGAGTTACTATTTCCTCCTGCTGACGGAATTATCGGGATCGTAATTAGATTCGAATCGAGACTGCCGCGTTCGATGACCCTGTTCGCGCGAACAAAAGGAAGGTGAAAAAAAAAAGAACGAAGCGGAAAAAGACTCGACAGTGACGGATGCGAAATCATCGAACGTACGCCGCCGCGATCTGGTTAGACCAGGTGATTCGTAATCGACAATTTGTAATGACAACTTTAATCGTTGAGCGAATCTATGATTAGAACGGAGACAATGTTGCCGATCGAATGTTGCACACACGACGACGATGCCTGACCTTTAACGGAGTCGGGATAGAAATAATCGGTATGCGTTCGCGTTCGCCAGAAGTTTAGCCGCACGTGTTCCAGCTGCGGAAGCAATCGGTTGTGTGCGGCGGATTGAACATTCGTCTGCAAAATTGCAATTTCTATTCAAAAGCCTTGAAAGTTTTATCAGAGGCGATTTCGCTTCTTCTCGTATGCTCTCAATGCGCAGAAATTTGCTGCGAAATGTTTCCTCTTTCGGGAGAATTCATTTCTGTTTCTCCTTTAAAGCGGATTTCCCAACGGGAATTAATAATCGGTCGCTACGCGTGGAGAACGAGCCTAGAGAAATCGCGCATCCAGCGTGCGCCGAGTTGCATGCCACGTGACAAATCTGAAGCTATACGTAAGCCGGCTCTGGAGTGCCGTCGGCTCTCCCTGCGGCCTTTATTTGTCTCGATCCTCGCGAACCCGTGAATCGTGGCGCAACCTAACGAATCGCGGCCGTCCGTCGCTTTCAGTGTTTTGTACCCAGGGGCTGTTCCCCCTTTATTGGAATATCCGCCCACAGCATTATGGGAATTATCAAGGAAATGGGATGAGTGCCAACGCGGCTCCCACGAGGGGTCCGAGGGGGGGGAGGGGGGCGGGGGCTTACTTCGACCGCCAGTAATAAAAGAAACGCAGGATTTATCAATCCCTCGCTATTCTTTCCCATGTTCTTTGAAGACTATCTCGGCAAATTTTGAATACTTTGAAATATGTAGATGTGCGATATGCATCTAATTAAGTAAAAGAAGTCGAAGCTTCATAGTGGACTTTGATTTCACCTTTGGAGAAGGAGGGTCTATTTTTAAAATCTTATAGAACTTTTTCCTGAGTAGGATTTATTATAATTTATTATTTCTCTCTTTGTATTCTTTGTCTTAAAATATGAGAGTATTTCAGCGCCACTCTACAGATGGCTTTCCCGTCCTGTAAAGGTTAATTACTGCAAAAACATCCCGCGATACAGAATGTTTTTAAATTGATCATTATTATGATGAAATCGGGAATTCATGGTTGCGTAGAAATATCGCTCGTTGCATGCAATAAAAGAGATGGAGTATTCTGTATTATATAAAGATCCCGATATTTCTCCGAGACGCTATTAAGATCAATCGTTGCTTCTGACTGTTATTTCACTTTGCCGCCATGCGAGCCATCATTTTTCTCAAAAACATTTGCAAACAACTCGTAATCTGTGGTTTGTCACACAATTCCCGTCCCGTTGAAACCGCGAAAAGATTCTGCGACGGAAATCACGGCATTCACGACGAAGAGGGGCACACGTAGAGAGAACATCAAGTAGAGAAAGAGAGAGTGGGCGGCCTCCGTTGGATTTTCTCGTCCAGTGACATATTCCTACAATTTCGGATCGGCCAATCCAACGTCGGCCGGACGATATTAAACGCGTGGTGGGATCTGCTGCGAAATGGAATAAAATAAAATGTGTACGTTGTTCGCGCGCGGACTAAGCAGACGGACGCGGAGGCAAGGGTTATCGGTGAGAGAAAGAGAACGCGGACACGTGAGAGAAAGATGGAGATGTGAATGTATGCGTACGTGGAAAGGGAAAGA